>NW_023998442.1:1551660-1577800 GCF_014805625.2 Glossina fuscipes
GCCATCTCACGCTTTATTGTTTTTTAATGACTTTCGGAACGACTGTCGTTATGGGCGAGCAGAACTTGCGGCGACCTCGATATCCATAGGATTTCTTTCTAAACTAGGAAAGCACCCATGAGTTTATTCTACTGGCAGGTACGAGTCGCTATATCAATATTCCACGCCAAGCCTGATTGTGAACGGTGTTCTTTCCCATCAAAAAGTAAAGTTCAATGGACTTGTGAAAGTCAAATTTTTCCGTTGTTTTAAAAATTGCAAAAGTGACGTCACTAAAACACCTGAAGTTGGCTAACTATCTGCCAGAATAATATGAAATTTTGACACGTATCGCTTGAAGTTTGGTACTATCCAGAAGTCATATGGTTCTGCCAACACTGTTGCCATATATATGTCACGCCGGTGACCTATTGAGTGTGTGAGATCTATGATATTTGTACTATTGAATATGTTGTATACAGTTATCGTATATTTAGCTCTGAGTATTAAAAGACGAGTACAAATTCTCTTATGTTTTAAATTGACGAAGGCTTACGAAAATGAGATATATTTAGGAATTCTTCTAAAACTGCGCTACCAGCAAAGTACTTACGGTACGATTGATTATCGACAAATAAATATGTATTTCTTTTCTTTCACTTAGTAACTAACTAAAGTGAAATATGTTTAGTGTATTTCAAGTGAAATGGCAAGACTTATATGCCCTTTCACTGCAGTAGGGGATATAATAATAGTTGGCGGAGCTATTATTATTGTGCTCTTTTTTTTTTGTGTGGTCTTTGCTTTATATCGCTACTGGCTCTGGATACCGATAACGATATCTTGATGACGTGATGTCGTTCTCTGTTTGCAGTATCTATCTTCTAATGTATCTGCGTATTTATTTCAATTTTCTATAAAATTTATTGGCCAAACAATGAAATTAATCAGTATAAATGGATTTTGACACATTAATAACTTTAACCTTTTACGAAGAAAAAAAAAAAAAAAAATGAAAAAGCAAAAAAAAAAAAACAAAAAACGAAATATCCATAGAGATCGATATCACGCAAACTGCCGGTATTGTTGATGTTGTTACTCTCTGACAAGATATAAGATTTTATTTCAGCTCATGCAAATTTAGTGTAATTATTATTGTTAATGCTCTTGTCGCTATGTCGGTTGCTTACACTTATGACAAAATAGCAATTTTTAACAGGCCTACGTCATACGCAAATATTTTAGTTGCGAAAAAATATATATATATATAAATATATTATAAAAACAGGATTTCTGTAATCAAGCTTTAAAAGTCCAAGTTATAAGGTGTGAATAGCTTGATTGATAGATGGATATATGGATAGATGGATACATGATGAAAAGATTTTTCGAATATTATTACAGCGACGTGAAATAGCTTTAGATGAAACAATTTCAATAAAAACGTGAGTTTTGTACATTGAACAGTTAAAGTACTTTTATTAACGGGTTCTAGAAATTGTTATTGCTGTTATTGTTGTTATTGTTTTTGTTATTGTAAACGACCGAGTAAACTACTTATTATAGTTTAAGATTAATTGTGAGTATTTTGTCAAATAAGGCAATCGACGACATAGTGAGTAACGTGACGCCAAAAGGAAGGTAGTGTCTCTGGCCATATATGGTTTGGCCACTTAAAACGAAACGAAACAAACAGTACCCAGCTATATACCACACTCTCTAAGTAACAATTTTTTTTTATATATTTTTTTTTTTTTTCGTTTTTTTTACTGATGTTATTTTGTTTTGCTTTAATGTATGTAACTGGTTTAAGCGTTAAGAGTTGTCATTGACTTGTTGCTGGTATAGGCAGTTAAATACGTACGTACATATAAAGTCAACTGCATGCCACACCATTGCTAACTGCATACATACATACTGCTTACGTACATGCTACCAAATTGGGCTGAAACGCGTGTTCTTGAAAGATTAGAAAGATGAAACGTCGTTACGTCGTCGTGCCATTATTACAAAATCAAATAAATAATAATAGTTTCAATTAATTTGAAAAAAATTTTTTTTTTTTTTTTATATATATTTTTTTCCTTAATTTAGTCAGTCATATTAAAATTATTATTGAAATTATTTCTCTGAAAAAGTTTGCGACTTGAGTATTAAATTTTTACGCTTAAGAATTAATCACTGCATTGCAGCAACACTGCACCAACTCAACTCATATTCATTACGCTTTATATTCTTAATGGCATAAAGATGATATTATGAAGGCTTCGTTGGCAGCATTAATATTATGATGTTTTTGTGATGAAAGGATGGCCGTTTGACTGCTCTGAGATCTGTTGGTGGCGTGCCGTGGCGGTCGAGAGTGATGCGCGTTAACAAAGTTAAATATTATAAAAGCGTATAAAATTAATAAATATTCTCAACAAGTGATTAATTTCTGTCACAAAATGTTGTTATTGTCGTTGTTATTATTGTTTTAAAAGCAATTTGCTGTGTCATATATTGAAAAAGAGCGCATCCATCAATACATTCGTATGGATGCTTTTGTACTGTCAGTAAATATGTGGCATAATATGCTATCGCATATTTAATCATTTTCTATAAGCACACGATGGCTAACTGCCGCTGAAACTGTAGTCCCCCACCACATATACAAGTAAATAAACTAGTGGCTGATTGACTGACCGAATAACGGATAGTTGGGCTAAATGTTTGTATTTATCAGTATACGCGAAAAGCTTGTGTGTGTATATTTATTTAAACAACGGTCTCAAATTGATTGACATGCAACGCTATTAATATGATGTGGTTACAGTGTCAATGTTGTTGTTGTTGTCGCTGTTAGTATTATGAAATGAAAGCTTATGTTGAGAGCAGGATATTTGTAGTGTAATGAAAAGTTCAGAAATTAATATTTGCATATGTGTACACTATTGATGACTTTTCCTTGTTTTGTGGTAAAAATCATCGGAAACCATATGCGTGGTTGACTTCAGTTATACTGTGGGATTTCAATGTACTGGGAATACAGATAAAGGCAATACCCACATCGTCAAGGGTGACGCTCTAAGACATGTATTGGGATCTGCACAGTATTGTGTTACTTACTTACAAGCAGTAAATTGAAGTGCTTAAGTACAAAGGCTCGTATGCGGTTTTGAAGATGGTCACTGGCTGGCTTAAACGTGTGTGCCATATCAATTATGCGCATGTTGTGCAACAAGACAAGATTACTAATTATAAGCTACTTTTCTGTCAATTATTACGTAATGCTTCTACGAAGCTTACGCTACGGACTGGGGACTGTGATTTGAATCTTTCGATTAAGACAATACAAGCAAGATTGGAATCAGGTCAAGCGCATTTTAATAAAATAAAAAACCGGTTTCCTATCTCGTCCATAACGGTTAAGGGGTAAAGAATTTAAGAGTCTTTAATAGTAAAACTAGGGGGTTAAAAACCAGATTATAGATCTAATAGGCCGGTGTAACCAATTTCGTCATAATATCCCGCAGATTGCAATTCGCAAGTCAAACAGAAAATTACGAAACGGACAGACGGACAAACCTCGACTGATTCAGAAAGTAATTCGGACTCCATCGGTTTCTTGCATATCTTACACATTGTGTCCTGTCGAACACAAGACTGCGAGACGGACAGACAGTAATAAAAGGTAGGTCCATCTCAAATTCTTTTAAGTGTTGCGTGTATCCACAAATACTTAACTTACTCTTATACCGCAAGTGGTGTAATCTGTTATCTCGCTTTCTACAGAAAAGTCTTTCCTACGAAGTGCTTTGAACATACGACCAATCTCAACGTCATAGATTATAAAGAGACGCTATTGTTTAATTCGATTTCCGGAATACTGGCAGCTCTAAGAAATTACGGCTAAGTAACCATCCCTTTTTTAATATTTTTTCAAAATTATAATCGTTAGAAGCTCTTCAAGTCTCAAGCCTCACGTGAGTATTATGGAAAAGGCATTAATAGGCTGATTATACGATATGAAATAATTGACTTTTGGCCATGGATCTCAATTGATTAGTGCTTTAGCGGGTGGTGTTACTTATCTTTTTCGATTCTTTCTCTCAATGCCTTATTCGATCTTCCTTATGCAAGTTTCGGAGGAATTTTTTTTTTTTTTTTGCTTCCATGCTGTTGTCAGGCAGACGTTGAACTTTTTGTTTTATTCTTTAAAATATAAGATTTGATTTACATAACATACATACATAATAAAGCGGTGATAACGAAAAATTTGATTGTAGGCGCAAGTTTGCAGCTAAGGAAAAGACCTTTTATAAGCATTAATTTTCAGACCAAAAAAATTTGCGCCTTTTTTTCCCATGGCTTTGCAGAGCTTTAACTTTCGCAATAGTAAAGTTTGGAAATCCCTGTTTTAACGCTGCATTAATTTGCAATAATGTTTGAAACTTTTTCTATTCATTTGCCAATAATCGATGTTATCCTCAACTCTCATATCCTTTTTTGTTTTTCCCTTTTTTCCTATAATTTATTATGCAATTACAAATGATCTGTTAACTATGGATATGTATACAATTTGCTGTTATTTGTTAATTGAGAGAAAATTTTAATGCATCAACGCGTTGACTACGCTTTAACAACATTATTACATCCATACATATATACAGAAGTTTCGTATACACGGATAGAAAGTCTTCCACCATTATAGCCAACTGCGTGTGGTGATCAATTTAGCCTGTAACGCAATTAATTACTGCTTTTTAATTATCCGGAAGAAAGCACAAACCGCAAATGTAAATTAAAAAAAAAAAAAAGAAAATAAAATAAAAAAAAATAAATAAATATATACGCATTTTATATCGGCTTAAACTTTAACCGTTGATGTGACTTTGTAAACGGGGAAAAAACCAATTCACGGATTTACGAATTAAATACGGGCTTAAGTATCTGTAAATAAATCAAAATAATTTATATAATTCCCGTTCTCACATATATATGTTACGATTACGCAATAAGCTTTCCTATCAATTAATTTAATTTCATTTTATTTCACTTTATTTCATTTCGTTTGCAATGTACGGAAATATGCGTAGGAAATTGATCAAAATGTTTATATCCTTTCGCTTTATTTAATTTAATTTTACGATTGTATATTAAATTTTTATTCATCATTTAATCATTTAAAGCTTAAAAAAAGTCAATTAATTTTAATGTTTCGCTTATACTATAGACGAATACGCATTAGAAATACCTGATAGGAACGAAATCCGTAGTTGATTATTCTTTCCGATATGACCAATCAGTCAGTGGATGTCGTTGTTACGCCTAATATAGTAATGGTCAAGTATAAGTGGGGAAAGACATAGGGAATGATCATAGTTCAATGTATTGTGTGCCAAATCGGTACCTGCAATGCCTTCACACAATTCATCAATAACGTCCGATGCTCGTATTCTAGCAGATAATATGCAGGGCCTGCAGACGATGATTTAAGCTGTAAGTGATCAAAGTAATGGCTTTGGTTTGAACATAAATTTCAACAAAAGCAAATTCATGATCGTAAGCCCAGCGAAGACTTCATACGAAAATGCCACTCTAGAAAGGGTCCCCAAGTTTTTATACTTTGGATCTGTATTACACGAAGCTTGGGATGGCGATGTGGAAATATAAAGAAGAATTGAAATGGATAGATCATCCATCGTACATGAAATATCAGAAACCTCTAGCAAGCCGCGAAATGAGTTTATTCGTTCGTCTGCCTTTCTTCAAGTGCTTTGTATGGTCGGTGCTCTCGCATAGTCTAGCATCATAGGCGATAAAAATCAGTGCAATGTACAGACTAGATGTCTTTGAGATGTAATTTTACCATAGAATTCTAAACATATCGCGGGCAGATCGCATATGCAGTGCTGAAGTCCTCAGAAGAATATACCCTTAGCCTGCGCTACTAACGTGTATTCGAAAACGAATACACTGCACTGAGGAGAAAAATATGAACTCCTACGCTTAATAGTGGAACGCCGTATAGAATGGCATGGAGGCTCGCCTAGAAAACAAATGTTGTGCCTACGTAATATTCGAAATTGTCTTGGGCTGAGAATCCATAGGTGACTTTATACACACAGCAAGGAGCCGCCAAGATATAGGGGGATTTACTTAATAGTATAACTGAAGCAATAATATTATGTAAAAATGAATTGAATACATGGTAAAAGAGAGAATGTCTTTATCGATTAAGTACTCGCTATAACTTTCGACACAAAGCATTGTCAACATGCACTGAGATCTGAACGTGCGAATATTGATTTGGTAGCCGCCGTTCGAGTCTACTCGCCTATGATGCAGTCGTATCAAACTGTCTGATCATCTAAGCGTTGTCGGAAAATTGCAGGAGCTGAGTTAAAAAAAAAGAAAAACTTGGCTAGCTTAGGTATCACTTTTATAATAGTGTTGAAGATTCATTAGCGAGAGTCTTGTGTTTTAACATTATCTTAGTATGTAGTATATTGTATATGTCAGATGGTGGGATTTCTTGGTAAAATGTCAGCTTCGAAAACATTTGCAAGTTAATATTTGTTTTTTTCCTTTAAGATGTCCAAAAGTCTCGACGGGAGGAGAAGTTTGGTTTGTGGTGTTCACCATATATAGCCGTACCGTTTTATTCCGGTAAAGGAGGAGTACGTGTTCCTTCATTCAATCAAGGAATAGGATGTTATGAATAGTAAGAAACAAAATGAAAATCGAAGACTACCGCGAAATTACGAGGTTTGTTCAGCATCTAACACCAGTGATATGGTGGTACTATGCGCTGCTTAGAGAAAGCTCTGCGAATAGGAAAGATATAAAGTTTAATTCGCATAAGTCATGCTTGTCGCTGGCTTTTCGAAAAACCAAAACTACCAGTGCCTTAGTATCTTTTCACATTAATTTATTGTCATCTGTTCGTTTATTGCATTGATCTTCCAATTATCAAAAAAACCAAAATTTAATTTATTTGATAAACTAATGGATTGATTATGTTCAGTTTTTTTTTTTTTAAATTAGCGTTTAACGAATAAAGCGCAAGTTATTGAAAGCAGAAATCCTAACCACGAAATACTTTTACTTCTCCTTTTTTGCGCCCTCAGTGTAGGTGTTTTTCGTATAACACCGTAATGTATCGATAGCGAAAGATATAATAAATAACAATATAATAAAAAATATTGTTAATATTATTGATTAGCCACAGGAATAAACTCGAAGACTAAAGTCTTAAAGCACTACCATCTCAGAACATCGGCTTTATTGAGAACTCTACCGTATTTGGAGTTTAAACCCACCATTGAGTCGGTAGTCGAGATTCTTTGCCTAGATATGGAATTCCGTGGAATTTCTATTTACATCTCTGATGGACGTATATTGGATGTGCACCTGCATCAAAATTCGCTTGATATGAATATGTTCTATATCAGTGCCAAACGGGCGCAGAGAACCACCCTTTCATCTTTCATATCTTATTGAACCGAAACTTATTACTAGCTGCGGGGTGTCATGGCTGTACCGATGCCTTGCCTGCTAGGATTTTTGTCTCTGGCAGCATAAGCAAAAAAACTAGCGGAAAACTTAGCGGATTCCACGCGGTGACCATCATCACGATTTATTTAAATCTACAAGATTAAAGTTGCAGTTGTTTTTAGCTCCTTAATTTACTTAAATAGGTTTAAATGTTTCAGGATTCTATTGGCTGATCGCAATATGTTGGTCAATAAGTCCAGAGATTAAGTAAGAAAAACAATTTTTTCTTGATCCAAAACTCGTCCTCCTAAAGATCCAACAAGCGTAAAGTTTGTCCAACATGTCGACACCTACTCTGCGGAACGGTGTGTTAAGGTCCTTAAAATGAGCGTCCTTGAAGCATTCTTTTGAGATTTACAAGCAGACGGCAGGTGCAACGACGCTTAGTACTTTATTTTTGGCATTGTAGTCATCGCCTCATGGTTCATTGGCTTGGTAAAAGATGAACCTTGCCGTAATAAAAGAGTGATTATAGTTTACAAATATTTTGCAGGACTCTCTAAACAATTAGTAGAAAAATCTAACGACGGAATATAGTTTTCTTACTTGTTATTTTTCTTTTCAGATTTCCTGAATAATAGAAACATTTTTGCATTGCGCAGGTGAGTTATTCAATATTTATTTATATATTTATTTTCCCAATACATGTCGAAGTCTGAGGACGTTTGTCTTCTAATATTTATTTTCAATTAATTTTTATGCCCATCCCCGAAGGATGAGAGATATATATTCTGGCAAGCCAAGCGTTTGCGTAAAAAGGCACAGAGTATATATATTTTAAATTACCATCAAATTCTAAATCGATTTAAGCTTGTCCGTCTGTCCGGCTGGTTGTATGCATTTGAAAGTACAAATTTAGTCACGAGCAATATTCTTAAAAGTGCCCTAAAAAATTTGGCTTTTTTAGAAAAGTTATCGTACTGACTCAGTTCTATTCGACAATTTTTTGCTTTGAAATTTCTATATAATCCCTTAGGGATGTGTTTATACAAATTTTTCCTAAAAAATATTAATACCATTTTTTTGAGTACATTAGTTTACACGTAATCAGAGACACTTTCGGCGACCCTGTCTTAATCTATATACATTAGTACGCCATGACCAAGCCAAGTTAAATTCACAAGCTCCCATTTGGTTCAATTAACTCTGGTAATAGGTACTCTATTTTTCTCCCAATTTTCATATTTACGTTTTTCGTTAGTATAAGATGACCAAAAGTTTTCTTATTTTAAGTTGGTAGTAAGTTTTTTGAATTAGGCCACGTTTTCTTTATTGTCTATGCAGAAACGTAATGCAGGTTATTTGACTAGCAGCTTCAAACTTCCATGATGTGTTAAATATCATGCTTGGCCTTTGCGATGCAGGAGTAATGTCGCCAAAGCTTTTAACTGCATTGTTGCATTTGTATATTTTAGAAAGCGAGGAGTGTGACAGGAATTTTCTTAATGTCGAATTTTTTAATGTTGAGATATAAATTTTGTTGTTGTTTATAATAAATTTTTTTTTTTATCGAGCTCTATTGCATTATTTTACTTATATATTGTGCTTTTTGCATTAATTTTACCTTACTATTGAATGATTTTTCATATTATCCCGTCAATCATTATGTCATTTACTTTATGTATCTCGAACCATTTGATGCCTTAACAAGGTTTCATGTATACAAAAACAAAAAAAAAAAAGGAAATATCTGAATAAGCGTCTCTTTCAAAACCACGACTGCTGTTCAAAGCAATTTGTTAAGCTTTATTAACACGTCCAAGACTCTTTTACTTTACTCTCTTCACAAACGAAAAATGATTGTTTTTTTTTTCCTTTCTCTCTTTCTGTCTCTCTCTCTCTCTCTCTCTCTCTCTCTCTCTCTCGCTAGTTATTTACGTAATTTCATATTTCACACTTCATTAAGTTTTTAATAAATTGTGCCATATGATCCTGGCAGCTATACTCATGTATTATTATTGATATTAATATATACTTGGAATGGAGAGAAAATTGTTTGTTGCTTGTGTGTATGTTAAGTTGTTTATCCGCAACATTAACGTTAACAACAATAATAACATTAACAACACCAATCACAACAACAACAACAACAATATCGATAATAATAACGTTTTTGATAGAGTTATAGAACACTCAGTTAAATGGTTTTTTCCATTTTCAAAAAAAAAAAAAAAGAAAAAACTAACAAAAAAAATCAGTGAACGACACAAATTGTTATTGTTGCTGGCTGTTGTTTAAATAAATTTATTGATTTTCCACACATTAACTTCATCGAGATATTACATTACAAACTTTTACAGAAACCTTTTATGTACCTATACACACACAGGCACAAATTATTTTCTCTTCATCGCATAAATAGAATCATTCAACCATATAGAGGAGTATAAGGTATGTGTATGTCTCTCCCATTGCAAAAATCATTCAACTTATTTATAAATAACTTACGCTTCTAATTATTTTATAATTATAACCAAACCCCTTGAGAGGTTGATAAACTAAGTTTCCAATCTTTTTTTCTTCTATGTATAAGCATATGCTTTGTATTCCGGGTCATTGAAAGCTTCTGAGACTATTCTACTACTTTAGCATACATTTTTGCTTACTTAAGCGAAAAAATTACTTATGAGAACTATTTTCAGAGATACGTTAAACGACAACGAGAGTGGTTTTCGTTGTTATATATAACGTTTAAAAATATATGTTTACGTATAGTGGTAAGAGAGTTCTATAAATACTTTAGAGTGAACCATCTAAGATCCACTCATGACTTTATCGGCAATCAAAGATGGGTTACATAATTTCCAAACACTTTTATACACTGTAAAAGAGCTTATGCTTATAACGCATAGAAATATGAATCCAAGGATCCATGAAGTATTTAGCAAAGAAATAGATTTGGGAAACATTTGTCTGGTAATGGATACTTCAGTGTTAAAGATTGCAAAGTGTCATCGTCTCAGATTTGCCCCTATTATTTTATTCACAATGAAGGGAAAAGGAGCAATGTGAACTTTATTTCTTAATTATCAAAAAAAAAAAAAAATTTTTTTTAACAACTAATGTCTGTACACAAATTTAGCAATTCCATCCGACATGCAGAGCTACGCTCTTTTATTTTAATGATTAAGTTCAACATAGGCTAAGAATTTCAGGGTTTTGTTACCACAACAAATGGACATTCTCTTAAAGGACGTCCCCTGCACGTATATAAAGATAGTGGTAGTCATGGGGAAAGATGCGAAGAGAGACGGTTAGATTGCAGCGGCACCCTGGAAGTTGCAAGCTCACTCGAAATATATTGATTGCGCATTCTCTATAGCTACGACCACACGCCAATCGTAATCAAACTACGGTTGTCGAAACCTCGACAGAACCCTGCCGACTTGAGGATCTTGCTTCTTATATTTTATGGTAGTTTTCTTAAAATATCCATATGTGAGTCAGATTCGGAAATTTCGTGTTATACTTCCTACAGGAGTTAGCAACCGATGGAAATTTGTTAAATGATGGTAAGTGAAATTAGAAATTCTCCTTTGAGAGCTTTTCAGATATCCTAAAGCTAAGGAGAGCGATCATTTGTGCATTCGATTGTATTTCGTAGAGATCGAAAACTTTGCCGAGAAAAACAAATTTTTACAGTCAAACATCGTATGTGTACTTACGGACTTGCTGCGGTCCCCACAAGCTCTCTTGACTTATCAGAGGTTTGGAATGGTAATAATTTGCATTGTATGGTAACTCTTGGCGAGAAGTGAAGTAACGTTGTTGAAAATGTGAGTTTTTGCGAACAATCGCCATAGGCGTGGAAATAATATTTATTGGGGCTCTTTACCACGAATCGCTTTGAGAAGGTTGATACAGTTTTAATATCAAGTGTCAAAAATCTTTTTTCAAATTTGAACCGACTATTGATCAACAAATATTGCAAATGTGAAGAACGAACCTCAATACCCGCCGAAATGCAGAAACTTTTTTTATTCAAACCCGAAATTTCGTCGACCAAAAGAGGGAATGAGTCAATTGAAAATGAATTGGATCGAACCATTGTTACAATCTCTTCTTCTCTCCTTCTCTCTATGACGCTCCATTTTGAAGAAGTCTTTGCAAAGTATTGTAGATTAGATGGACCGATCATGTTTTAATGCGTCAACAGGAAAATTTTTGCAAAAATATTAGGGAACTTCTGCAGGTCGTACGATTACAAGTCATATTTTAACATAGCCGCGAATCGCAAAATCATTTGTGTGAAGCTGAATGTTTTTAGTAAAATATAAAACTTAAAAAAGTATTGACCGCGCAATCTAAGTGAATTAATTGCATGACATTGCTTCATTTCGCCTTAGAGGTCTTAAGTGTAACAAATCTTTCATCTGCCATTTAGCGGATAAAAGTAAATGACATCAATGATGTCTTATTTACCTTAATAATCAGTCTTTGGTGCTTCAAATGAGTTTTTCGTCGTTATTTCCTCCTCCTTTAAAACATAAGATGATTTTTGAGAAGTACTTGTAAGGAACTACACCTTCTGCTCTTCGCATGCCTAAAAGGGGACAAGCACAAATTGCGCAGTCTATTGCTTACATTTTTAATGGGCAGCAAAATGGGCTGTGATTGATCAAATCGAAGTTGACATAACAATTACAATGAGATTTCATTTTGCAAGCGTTTGCGGATGATACTGAACGCGACGCGCCTGCCTGTTTCCCAACAAACAACACTTTTCTTCTAGAATCGCCCATGCTGTGGCTCCACCACTGACCTGAGGTTACGGCGTTTATTTAATTTTTCATTCTTGTGCCATTTTACTTTGCTGACTCTCTATTCGCTTGCCCGTCTATTCGCTGTCGAATTATGTAGTATCTGCGGCAAGCATTCTCCCGTTCACAAAAACGAAAATATCGCATTTATTAAGAAAAATGTGTACAACATATGTTAATTTAAATATTTTCGTCCATTTTCAACAACCTTTTCCCATATTTCTGGCAACCGTGTCTAAAGAATGGGATTGGTTTGTCAGCGATCCCATGATCGACTCATTTTCGTACTTCTTCAACTCTTGCAAAGGATGATCGCGCGTTGTCATGCAAGAGGATGACATTATGTCTGTTAACCGCTATTGCTCTCCTTTTTGCAACAATACCTCATTCAATTTGTTCAGTTTGCGTTGGCAGGCATCAGCAGCAACAGTTATGCTTTGCTGATCCCACCACATGCACACCAAATTTTTATGGCCATGAACATTCCGCTTTGGCGTCGATGTATGTTGGTCTCCTGAAATAACCCATGACTTTCTGAGCTTAGGATCCTCGTGACAGATCCAATTTTCATTGCCAGTCATAATGGATTATAGAAAACCTGACGTTGGAACTCGATGTTGAAACGGGTCGAAACGACGTTTTCAGTCAACTCGTGTGATAGCCATTTCCCTGTTTTTGGTTTTCTCTTCGCGTGTAAGTGTTTAAGTGTGTAGAAAAATGTGATCATCAACTAATAAACTTTTCGAAAGTTCTTTGATAGTTTGATCTTAGTTTTCGTTCAATAAACCATACGAAGACTTTGCACTTTATCTTACTTAATCACTTTCAACAATACATATGGCTGATCAAAATAAATGTAATCACCTAATAATTGTTCTATTTTTTTTTTTTCCTTATTTAAGAGATGACCTAATAAAATTACTAAATTTTTCCCTGCAGATTATAAAATACATTTTAATCTTGTTTTAAAGTGAAATTTAATTAGCAGCATTTTTCCTCAACACTCATACGCACCTTTTTATAAGCTTATCGTTACATAGTAATTTCGCACTTTAAAGTTAATTAATGCATGTGGCAGCTAGAGCAACGTCATAAATATTTAATTAATTATGTAAACTGATTTCAATTTTATAAATGATGAGTACATATACATAACTAAGTGAGTTGTTGTTGGTATGCATATGTATACGATTGCGTGCACAAAAGAGATTAACTACATGCGGCACATTTATCGGCAGCAATATCGGAATCTGTGAGCGCACAGATATATACATGAATGTCTTTATTGCAGTCATGTATGCTTGCTGTTCTGCAATTCTGTCTGTACGTAAGTGCATCGTTTACGCTTGATGTGAGGCCAGAGATATTTATTCACCGCAGACAGTGTGTGCTTGTAAGTTTTTGTGTATGTCAGTGTTTGTCTATGCTTATTTCTTGCTTTGCTTATCGTTTTATGATTTCCAACCTCAAATTCAGCAAAATAAAGAAGAAAGAACTTTTTGCATCGAACCAAAATGATGAGATTATCAATGTAAGTCTGTCTTCATGCATAAATGCCTACGAGTGCACTATATTTGTGCATTTCTATCTGTTTAATGTTATAGGTTTCCATGACTAAATGGTCAATTATTCATGTCAATTCTGTTGCCTCTTATTGTTGTTGTTTTGGTTGTCTTTTCCCTCCCCCCCTCTTTTTTTTTTTGCCTTTTTTGAGATTTAAATGAAAGCCACAAAACCGAACGGCTGACAGGCCAGACATGTTCGTGCATTTCAACATACACTCATCATTATAGCAGACATAACCTGACAACACACAAATACGTACATACACACATGCACACCCACACACACACACACATAAACCCGCAAACGCTTACACTCACTCTCATTCACGCACACATCAACTTTTCATTCTAAATTTGTTGTTTAATGTGTTCTATAACATGAAACAATATTACATTGAACGACAAGATAAACTCTGATGACAAAAGTTTGAATAGAATTTTAAATCAAATAGAAAAAAAAAGTTTCTCACCAGCCCTGCGAGCAGCTCATCAAATCTGAGGACGGTAATGTAATGGACAAACGATTGATGATGTTGTGATATTTGTATGTGAATGCTTCTGTACACATAAATCTTGCTTTCTTGCTTTGCTCATTTCGTATGCTAAACACGTTAAGGCAATTGTAAGCAACTGTAGTGCAGTAGGGCAATAACAATAACAATGCCGACTACAATCTATAAATGCAAAAGGCATGAGACCGCACGAAAACATTTAAGGAAAGTACGTCTCCTGTTTACCTAACCATATAGCTTGTTCATCTTTTGCTCCACCTCCTCCACCGCCTCACCTCGTTCTCATTCGCTATCTTTTGTAGACAAAATTTGACTTTTCAACCATCATAGACCAGCATCGGTATCATCAGCATCATCATCGTCATCATCATCGTCATCATCATCATCATCACAATCGTATTCGTAATCATCGCTGTCATCATAGTCATCCTTGTTGGTAGAACGGCGTAGTGGTTTTTTAAGTGCGTTTTATACTCTTTGGTATTGTTGTTGAATCCCGCACAAATTGAATTTATAAAACTATTTAAGGAATGACAATAATAAGCATTACATGGTTAGTTCTTATTGTTATCATACCTTAGGTAAAGCACGTCACTGTTGTTATGCTAATATTACTGATGACGCTGGTGGGATGTGAGTGAGCGTTTGACAACGGTTATCGGCGGTTAGTGGTGTGTGTGTCTTTAAAAGTGGGTGTTTCATTTCTACCTCTCTCTCTCTCTCTCTCTTTCTCACTTTCTCTCGCCCCTACGCGTATTTTTTCTCTTTTTCGCTTACCTTGTTGTTTAATAGAGTGTTGAAGGGAACCAATCGTTGTTTGTTATTCCAATGGGTATTTTTTTTTTTTGTTTTTTATTTTCTAAAGCACTTGTCGCGTTTATGTATGCAGTGTCACAGTTATGTACACACAAGTATACACTTAGACTCGGTTAGTAGTCGCTTAGTTGAGTGAAAAGCAAACAAAAAAATAAAACAACAACAACAATAAATTGCTTTACAATTGTTGGTTTATTCATTAGTTATTCAGAGCATCAGGTAGACCAACAAGTATTTGAAATGCGGAAACTAACTTTAGCACCGGTTGGCGCTAAAACGTGAAAAAAGGGAAGTCAGCGCAATGGAAAAGGGATTAGATCATCGGACATGACTAAAAATGACTTAAGGATACAGATTGTGAAAATGTATGAATTCAATGATGATGCAGCGAAGTATGTGATGAGCAAAATAGAAAATTAAAAAAACAATAAAACTCAGCAGATTCAAGGATTATTTATAACTTTTAGTGCATGGCAGCTTACTCCAACACGAAGTAGATGCTTCCGCATCACAGTGCCATTTCTGCATTTTATATTTTATATTTGTTTCGTCCCATAATAATAATAATAATAATAATAATAATAATAAAATATAGCTACGTTAAGATAAAAGAGCACTGTTCCCTTTACGTCGAAGGTTTCGTTAATTTATTTGACTTATCAAAAAGTTATAGCCCATATACCTTATCTATGCTGATTCCCGTTTTTTCATTCTATGCGTGTCCGTGAAGGAAAAAAGATAAGTACGACATATTTGAGGCTGAAGGAAAGGCATCTGCAGGAACTTGAAGATGTCCAGAAACCACGAAATCACAAATCAAAGCAAGAATAAGAAATTTTGAAAGAAAATGTACCAGGTCTTCATTTATATCATTAATTAATTTGCGCTACAGAACAAGTCATTAGCCAAATGACAGATGCAAATTAATTCATTATGTAGGAGAAGAAGAAAAATAAATCAAAATGTACAAAGATCACGATATAATATACACTAGAATTCAACTAAGCCCTAAATTAAGATACAATGATATGTACTGATGAATATGTGCTCAATTATAAGTTGTTAATAGTGACAATTTGAAAAGCAAAAATCAAATACAAGGGAATATTTTGATTCAATTTACCTGCATATGTACAAAACTCGAAAATGATTAGCAGTTAGTTATACAATATAATGCTTTTAACTTTATTAACGGACAAAACGGACATATCAAGTAAGTGATAATGATTATTGAACATTTTATGCATTACCCAAAACGGATTAATTAATTCATAATTGGTTCGGCCTTGTGGTAGCTTCAAGAACGCAAAGTGAGGATGCCAACTAATATCACCTGTTATTAGCTTAAAGGCGAAGGTTCCACCCAATATATCACGCCTTTTTGGAAGGGAAGGCAAGTTAATGAACTTGAATCTATTATTATACGGTGGATGATATACCGCAGGATACCATCCCAAAGCTCGCAAAGCAAACATCAAGAAGAACCGTTGAGCAGACTTCAAGAGATCACCATGACATTTATAACTAAGAATCCAAACTAACGACGAGTATTCAAGAGTTGCTCTAACTAAAGATATGTACAAGCGTTTGGTAACGTATGGATCATTGATTTCTTTAGATCATCTTGTCATGAACTCCAAAAGAGATCTAGCTTTATTAACTGAAACTTCTATATGAATATCAAACTTAAGTTTTGAGTCGAAAGGATGCTATTGATTGCATACCATGAACACATTTTCGAAAAACTGAGTAAGTTTAGTGCATGTATTGAGTCGAAGCAGAAAAAAATTGTAACGTCGTCTGCAAGCGTTAAAACACGAGAATCTTGAAAATACTCTGGAAAGTCATTCACATATAAAAGAAATAAAAGCGAAATAAGATGACTGCCCTGAGAAAGACCAGAAGCGACGCCAATTACTCTGGATTGGCGAGAATTCACCAACACCCGTTGGATGTAACTAGAGAGCTACCTACTGAATCAGCCAATCATACTTTTCGAAAAACCAAAGCGATGTGATTTATAGACTAACAATCTACGATCAACTCTGTCGAAAACTTTGGAAAAGTACGTGAAGATAACATTAGTTTGTTTGTGATCGGAAAAGGTTTTGTAGATTGGATTATAAACTTTCAGAAGATTAGTGGAAGTTAATTTATCTTTTAAAAATCCGTGCTTACAGTGCGATATAATTGACCCTGCAATTGGAGTAAGCCTTTGTTACCAATGATTACAATAGTTTGGTCGGTGTACTAAATTTTGCAAACGAACTTATCGATAATTATCAGCCGGACTATTTGAACGTTGGTAGACTATATCAAAAAAATCAGCGGGAAGGTCAGTTATTACAGATGCGTCGTTTGATTCGAAATTTCTAAAGCTCGTAACGAAAGGAAATGCACCTACTTTCCATTTCGAATTAAGGAATTTAAAGGAGACTCTTTAAAAAAGGAGTTTTAAGAATTTTACGCCTGGATGTATCAATAAAACTGGGGCAGCAAATTGCTTTCGGCGCGCTATAATATCGTCTCGCGCTGTAGTATAACATCACTAATCAAAGCATTACGACTGAATTTTTTGAGTAGCCTACCTTTTGTTATTAAGAACCATCCGTAAATGCTTGGTATACCAAATCGGAGAAACTGAGGTGTGACAAGACTTAAATGATACCGAAACGGAAATTGCGGAAAAAAGCTGACCTTAAGTAAAGAGTAACGAAACATCGATATATTCAGAGAGTCAATTCCAGTGAATGCCATCCAGCAAGTTCCTAAGCTTGGCGTAATTGGCGTTTTAGGAAAAACACGCTGATCACTAATGATCACTTGATTACCCGATCCATGGCCAACTAGAGCATTTACGTCCAGCAACAAGGACGACTGATGCCTATGTTCAGGCGAAACAAAGGGATCAGTTCGAGATAAAGAGTATCGCAGCAAAAAACTAAATCAAGCAGTTGTTAAGCTGAAAAAGAACTAACCCATTGACGCCATCGAAAAATTCTTTGTGAGGTAATGGATATGAAAAGGGGATATAACATCCAAGCTCAAAGTCACCTACCGCTATCAATTTATCACTGGGTTTGAGGCGACGATTAGTATTTTTCATTAGAAAACAAGTGATCTAAGTAAACCGCAATATCAAACGTCGGAGAGAGAGAGAGACGCCGAGGGACTAATCATAGGTGAAAGCAAGCAATGATTAACCGCAATTAATACTTACCCACCTGTATTGTGCGATCAGTCGCACCTGTACATGCGAAATTCTGTGCGAAAAACCCCACCGTCAAATATTTCCGGGTTAAACCAAATTTCTGTAAATGCTGCAACAAGGTAACCAAAATTAAGGAAATGTATTGCGAAGTTTCGTATTGACGCCACGGAAATTTTGATAGAGTATGTCCCGCAAATAACAGCTATTCATTAGTTTTTTGCTTGTTGACCAGTTTGCGCCAGTTTGGACCGATATTCTTTCGACTGCGCAAAAATTCTTCAATAAAAATGTCCTGAGTCCAAAATTTTGCCCACATAATGCGTTCGGGTAGGACGGCCAAGGCAGTGAGAAGCAAATATATCTTTGAGTTGCGGAACTGAGCTTAAAATCACTACATTTCTACGCAGAACTCTCTTCTTTCTCTGAGAACTTATTACTTAAGTAATTCACAATCATTTCCTTGGAGGTACAGGGCGGTAACCGCGATATAAAAATAGACTTTCCTGCAGATACAACCATCAAATTGATAGGGGTCCAAATCAGTCTCAGTTCCTTCCGAAGGGTTTGGTAGCACGCTCATCATTTGCTTGGTGGCGTCTAACACGGGTACAGAGGTCGTATCAACATCCTGAGAATCATCCGTCTTTCCCGAACTTTTACTCGCAATAACGAAGCGTAGGCCACCGTCACTGGCCATCATTGGCAGCTAGTTCACTCCATTCACCTTCAAAATTATTATTCCTAGTATCTGCCAGTGCCGTGAATTTAGTTCCTCGACCTCCAACCAGCGTCATAACCAACAATAACCCAACTCACCTTGACAAAGGAAGCGAAAAAGCTTTATTTAAAGACTCATCAGTTGGAAGAAGAAGACGGCTAGAGGAGACTGTCATACCCCCAACTTAGTGCCATCAAATGGGAACCACTCGCCGGCGATCGACGGAGGAAGAGAAACAGAAGACTGAGCAATTTGCCCTCATTTACAAAACTAACGAGTGAAGATTTATACTCATCCGTCTGCAGTCCTCACAAGAACACGACAGACCTTTTGCTTTGTCTATAATCACATCCTATAACCGGCCACTGAAACCTGTACATTTGCGGTGCCGCGGACGACGTTATTACGTATCTTTCATTTGGGTTCTTTATTTCGCAGCTAGGATGTGTACAATACATAGTAATACACTCGGATTCGATGTCGTTCAAAAAGTAAATTTCTACCGCCGTTACAATATTCGTGTCTTTGTGATGATGAGAAATTCGTATTTCTCAATTGCCGCCGACTACTGCGCCACTGCCTACTGTAGCCTGGTAACTGATCTTGCTCCGCAATCAAAAAATGTTTCGAATCCACAATTCCGCCTAGGAGATGTGAGTGATGACAAATAAAAAGTACTGCCTGACTTTTTGAATTCCACAAAAGCAATGAAAAGCGAAGTGGTCCCTCATTGGAGGTGGGAGTGCTATGAGTAATTCTGAATAAAATAAAAAATCCGAAATAATCTATCTCAGAAGAAAGGATACAAAAAAAAAGATATACACTCAACATTATTTGCAGCTTAGCTGTCAATTTAGAAGTCTTCCCCAGCATAGCAATAGATGAAAAGTGTAAGTAGTTCCAGCAATCACGGAAGTCGATATGAAGCAAGCTGTCACGCTGTGGAACACGAGCTTCAAAACCAAAGCCCTAACGACTAACATCGTCAACTCAGCGCAGGATACATAGCAGCTGAAAGCTAACCTACCAGGAAAGCCTGAAAAGAGACATACGGAATGACAGATAAGTAAGGTTACCCTATGCCTACCAGCAACGGTCGACAATCGTAATCAAGGGAAAATTGACCAAAAGTAATTCTCCAGCATAAGAACACTGGGACCGAATTTATGTAATAAAAGTGACACCCTCAGGAAGTTTGCTACAAGGTTGTTAAGTAAGTGATAAGCTCATAATCACGCAGCGATAGTCACGCAAGTAGGCGAAACGAAGTTAGAGACAAGTTTAGCATGAAACTAAAATATTGCTGGAAAAGAGCAAACTGGGCCATTGACTTGCACTTTGCTTAGATCAATATAAGAGTCACACATAAGACACAACTGTTATGCGCTTTTACTCAAGATAAATGTTAGGATTCTGTTACGTATGTTCCATAGTAAATTCCATAGTAGGTATATTTAAAAAAGAAATAGTCGATAGGAAGAAGTAAAGAAAAGCATTGAATAGATAAATGCGTGTGTTTTGATGCGTAGAATCGTCTTCAACACTTGAGAAAATTCTGTTTTTTTGACAAAACTTCACTTTTGCTTCCCCTAACCTCGCTTTTGTTCAACATAACCTTATATTCTTCTAATTTAATCTTATTTTCATTCAACATAACCTAATTTTCGCCTATATTGCAACTATGACAACATCCATTAATTGAAATAGAATGCCATCGTTAGTGTTACAATTTGTTTTCAGTTAAATCGAAATAGCTGCAACCATTCCATAACACGGTAAATAACAATAAATAGCACTTACACAATCACACATAATAATATGGACACATGTAAATAGATATTTATATATATATATATATATATATATATATATATATATGTGCATGGTAAGCTTAGATTGCTTCAAATGTTTTTCGGCCATCATCATAACGGCACGAACGGGAATCCACAAAACGTTGATTTGATTACCGTTCATAGTTATTGTAACAACATTTGTTGATCCTACTGTTGGTAATATACGATATATGCGCTGTATATATGCGCACTTATTTATACTATATATGTTAAAAACTGAAAAAATCGATTTTTATATTCAATTTTGTGGTTTATTCGGAAAATTGAACACTAAACTCTTGTGTGGGTTGTGTGTTGAATATGAATTCCGAACATGTTTAGTTTATTGAAAATTTCATGTCATACGTTTAATGTTTTGTGCCTAATGGGTGTGCGTACAAGTGAAAATATGAAATAAATTAATTTATTTTATAAAATCTATAACAATCAACATAATGTGTGCGGTAATAAAAACTAAAAATGTTAACGGGTGCTGTGAGGTAAGACAATTCAACCCTGTATGGTGCTGTAGGTTTAGCGGTTTAGTGGTTTGTAGTAGTTGTTTGATATGTTGGTTGATTGCTCGTTAGATGCTGCTACTGAACAAAGGAACAAATTTTGCATAAATATATTAAAGGATGTCTGCTGGCTAAGTAATGAAAAAGATTGTGCAGGAGACTGTAACAGAGTTTGAGAATATATGGTTAACTCTCTAACATGAAGCCATAAACTATTAGTGACCAAAAATGACTAAAAGTTATCATGTTTAAAAGATAGAGGGAGAGAAGATGTGCCAATGTGGTGTAAATGTTAGCATATTAAACTAATCTATAGAGCATTATGCACGGCATACATGCACATTTACACTCATACAAATGCAATAATATACATAGTGAGCCATAAAATCGACTTAATGCAGTCTGCTATTACTGCCGTTAGAACTACTGGTGACTTGAAGCAGAAAATGCATTTATCATTTAAGTAGAACAAGAGAATTGCAGATACATATAAGTATACGCAAACTTTTATACATACATACGCGCACATACACGCATGCCTACAAGTTTATGCTTAATGTTTACTGAAAAACAGGCTGAAGGATTTAATTTTACTCTATTTGCCTTCACACACCCATACACAATCATATGCACATATGTATTTATCTGTAAGCATAACTAAATAAGCATGTGCTCTCGTTTGCAGTGTTTGTATGCATATGAGCTGTTCATGTTTTTGTGTGTGTTTTATATAAAGACCTTGTGTAATATGAAATTGTCCGAAAATCAACAAAACGCCTCATCTGCTTGAAAATGTTATGGTTGCTATAGAATATTAACTATACAAGAACAGTAACAGTAACAACAACAACAACAACAACAACATATGCAACAAAAGTAATGACAATATTATTATCATTATCATCATCAGCATCAACAACATCAACTTCATCACTATCACTATCAGCATTATCATTAACATTAGCATTTAAATGAAACTGTGTTTTTATTCTCATCATTGAATGCTACCTAGTCAAGCATGCTTAGTGAATTGCTTTGTTTGTGAAACGCGGAGACATGGGTGCTAGAAATCCATACATATCCCAGTCGAGATATTAAATTTAGATCCCTAATCGAGCCTTTCTTCTTTATATAACTACACGCATCTTGCGGAAACTCCTAAAAAACCATAAAGAAGAAAAATCGAGGCTTACGTTCTTTAAGAAAAGTGTTATCTGCTCATATATACGCTGTTAGCAGTTAATATATTAAAATAAGCATGGACAGACAAAAAATCGATAAACAAATTAAACTTGAAAGTAAATGTAGAGGAAAATGCGCCTACAAATGCTAAGGTCCTCACCATACACTGTAATGGTTTTGATGCAAGATAAAAAAAAATTCGAAATTATGTATTCTGTTGTGCGTGTATCAGTTGGGCGATTGCGATTGTATTGGCCCTTGTATTGGCCCGTCGTATGAAGTTTTAGATCCACGCATGTTCTTAGGTAGTAAAGTACTGTTTCTCGTTGGCTCGTTTTTGATCAGATCCGCTTTGCTTTCTCTCCGAAACTTTTAAAATGATTTTAACAAATATTTGGACTCTGCTCAGGTTAACATTTGTTGCGTTTTTTTTTTATTTTTTTATTTCGTGTGGGTGATGTGTTTCTGCGTCGATTACATTCATATATGCATATGTAGAATATATGTATATTCTTATTTTCTCCTCGGCTCCTAGCACCTCCATAAAAGAAAATATGCAAAGGAATTGACGGACGTAAAGACGGAAGGACGGACAAGGAATGGATGACCCCACGAATAGATGGTCGGTCAGAGGAAATAGAAAAATGTACAAAAGAGCGGTGGACGCAACAATGTCAACATATTATGAAATGTGAGAACCGTACACGTAGGTTTTGCGAACAGGAGCACAAATCTAAAATCCTCATTTCCTACGATTGTGACTTTCATTTTATTTGACAAAGTGACTATCTTAAACGCCTTCAAGAGTTAGTATTATTCTAGCGGGCTTCATCGAATAGATAAGAGCCGCGATTGCGCGCAGGTTCTAGCTATAGTGAGCGTTTAGTCAATAAAGGTGTAACCCTTGCCAGTTTGGCTCACATTCACTAGGCCGCTGCCACTCCCTATCTCTTTCTCTCTTTTCTCATTTCTTTTCGATCATCATAGTGTGAAGCGTTAAAGTCACAATAAAGAAAAGAAAAAAAAACGAAGGAGCGCTAGATCCTTCCTTTTGGAATCTGGATCTGATTCTAACCTTGCTGGTGTTGTCTCAATTAAAAGAATCGACTCCACTTCCCCCGGCCATAGTGGTAGCATCGAAGCAGTTGTTTGCTATAATATTAAGAAGAACAGACGGACGCAGGAACAGTTGGGCAGCCGAACTTACTGACGCATACGATAACATCTTCCTTACAATATAATATTATATACACATTAAAAAGTCTCTTGTACGTACACGCAGTTGTGTGATAAGTCGAATCATATACTTACTTCTGTATAATTACTTCTTTGCCGGTGTAACTTTAATTCCATTCTTTGTAAGTGCGATCGTAGCGCCATTTTCGTATTCGCATTGACGCAGAGCCATGCTATGGCTTGTTTACTTAGTTGTTTTTAAGATTTCAGTACGCAAAGATGTGCGTTAAATTAAATTTTCATATAAATTTAGATTTAATACAATTGGGTTCGGATACATGCAGGAATCTCATGCACAAATGCCCACAGATAAAATGCATTGTCATGATAAAAATTTATCAACAAGGACATCGAAAATAAAATTTTCTATACATTTAGCTATAAATATAAGAAAGCAATCCTTATAATTTACTAATTTTGTGGGAGGTTGGGTAACTAAAGTGGAATATACGTGCGTGTATTAAGCTTCATATCTGTTGTGAAACTATTAGATTAACTAAGAAAATTTACAACTTTAGTTTTCTGTATTCCGCTTTTATTGCTTCGTCTTAAAAGCCATTACAGTTACGGTAGGTGCCAAGTTTTCTTCATATCCTTTGCAATATCTAAAGGTAATCTTTTTTGTATATAACATCTTTAAACTACTTTAAGCCTACGCTACTACGTTTATACGTTAGTCTGCTTAATTGTCTGATCAAATCATTGATTACCATAAATCTGAAATACACGCAAACATATCTACCATAAAATTTAGATAAAATCGTTAACTAAAGCTAAGTGAATGAGTGCGTGAGCAATGAGACTCAGGTACCATAGAGAAAACTATAAATGGCGCCTAAAATATCTCAACCTTCCAATCAGGTAATGGTAGAGAGTAACAGCACTTAAAGGATACATTAATTTTATTACATAATTGGAATAAATTAGACATCTTTCTCCTTCTTCTCGTTTATCTCTCTCTCTCTCTCCCGCTTTCGCTCTATTCAACTTTTTGTATAGATTTTAACCAATATGTGAAAATTATTTACCCCATTTACGATTAAGTAGCAGAAGCGATTCATTTCACTGTAAAACTCAAATTCATTACACTTTGTTAACATTGTGACAACATGTTCTTGTTGTTGTTGTTGTTTTTGTTGTTGTTTTTCTTGTTGATTATATAGTCAAACAATCAGTAAAGATTTTGGTAAAAAGCAAATGGAAAAAACTTTCTTAATTACATGTAAACTAATAAGCATTTTCCTTTTGAGAGGTTGTTGTAATTACTTGATGATGCTGATGCTGATGCTGATGTTAAACATGTTTGCATGAGGAAACTATTTAACCACAGAAACCATTGTTATTGTCATTTTCGATGAGATTGTTATTCACTAAATGCACAAAACTTACATATAAACTTAGTAACACGCACACACACACACACACACAAACGCATTGGTACATTCATACCAGTAGAAACAACTTAAACTTGATGGTTGCTGATAAACAAGCAAATGTACTTTGATGTAAAATGTAAGCAAAAGCACCCATATACCTATGATACATACTAAGCATAGTTATAAGGAGCAAGAGAGTGTGATAAAGTTCCTACAGTTAATCGACACTTATGACAACCAAAGAGATTTCGCAAGGTTCGAAATTAAGTCCATGTAAATGCTAAAGCAAGCGTTCAGATATACACTGGTATTTAAAAACGACTACCATAAACACCTTTATACTGACTAAATGATTCAGACTCAAATATCGGAAACATATATATATATATATGGATATACTAATCAAGTAATCAAGTAATCAAAAAAAAAGAAAAAAATAATCAAAGTGAAGATAACCTATCAAGATTGGCGTTATTTTTTTAGAGCTGACTTAGAGCAAGTACTAAAAACTTATAGATAACATGTGCATATATAGAACGATTTAAATCCTATATTATTGGTAGCACAAATTAGTTCACTCTCTTGTTTTTGGGATTAAGAATGCACTTCTCTCACAACAAACAAGACGAATGAACATCTTAGGCAATTTTTGAATTCCACTTCGAAAAAATGTCACGCCTTTTCAGCTGATCCAAGTTAGAAGGCAGTTTTCAATTTTGACAAAGGAAGTGACGCGATGGCTTCTACAATCGCGCTGCATCCGTCGCAACGATCAATAATTAGAAGAAGCAATGTCAGGGGAATACGGTGGGGTCTATATATATTTTTTTTAGACTTTTGCGTTGTTATGTAGAAGAGCAATTTTCTTATGTCTTTGCTTGCTTGCCGGCCGTTTT
>NW_023998442.1:1577810-1585801 GCF_014805625.2 Glossina fuscipes
TTTTGATGATGACGGAACCAAAATATCGCACCGAAATTATATTTCTCTAAAAGCTTTTAAGCCCCTTTAAGATATATAAATAACTGGGACGCGTTTATTTCTCTAAAGCGGTTATAGTATAGTTTGTAGATCGCTACTTCTCTCAACATTTGTACACGAATTTCATGGTACGTAGGCGTAATAAAATTTTTGTTGTTTTTGTTTTTTTCAGAATATAAGGCATGATTTCCTCTTCTATGTAAGACGACTAGAGCTAGAACGTATCAACGGGTGTGTGCAACAGACGCAAGAAGAATTTAAAATAGACCAATCTTTTAATATGCGGATAAATTTGGAAAGTTATTCTGATCTTGTCTATCCGTCGGTCCGACTGTCGGTGTTGTTGTGTATTTAACTGCTCACCATTTTTCATATATTTTGATGAAATTTCGTACATCGATTTGTTTTGGCTCAAGGACAAACTCGGGATCGGATCACTCCTTCGACCATTTTGCATAAAACGACTTATTTTGAAAAGTCGTTATATGAATGATTTATAGGGTGCATGGTATTTAGTGGTGGCCCGTGAGCACATATACCATTTTTTCTTTTTAATAATGTTTGTATTTTCAACTTTTTTTCGATTTTTATAATCAATTTTCTCACATTTCATTTTACTGACGTGACGTACCAATGTGAATATAGTCTACTTTTAGCGAAGACAAACGGTAAAATATGTATATGAAACGAAGGCGAATTGTCATAGTAGGAGGACAGTTTTTGTTTGAGTATAAGTCTTTCATTATCCCATGCGTTAAGTTTGTGCGGCTGTATATAATACCTATAGGAACCCATGAGGGACGTAGCGATTGATTCAAAATCATTTTCTTAATGGATCTAAGCTTATCTGCCCTTCTGTCGATATAGTATTGTTTTTAAAAAAATGAGTCGTAATCGACAAAATTTGGTGGAAAATGCTGAATGAATGAATTTAAGAGAGATGACGTAAGAACAAGTGATGAATATTGTGCAAACTGAAAATATTATATTGGACCACACTACATTGAAAATGTTCGGACTTAGCGGAGGCTCTGAACATATCTTGTGGTTCTGTTTTTAATATTTTGCATAAAAAATTGGATGCAGAGAAGTCTTATGCAAGATGCGCTCGCATCTTCAGCCCTATGAAGTGGAACCGCTTCAATTAAGAATCTAGATATTTTGAAGAACAATTTTTCACTCAATTCATTTAATTTTTTTTTTCAATATCACATCACTTGAAAAGCAACAAAAAACGGAAACATCAGCAAGAAATGGTCGGTGTTGTTCGGAATATAGAGGGCATGATTTGGATCGAAAGAGTACAATAAAGGTTGGCGTTTATTATGCAGCATTATTGGAGCAGCTTAATGTCACAATAAAATAAGAACCACGTACTGTTGGACTGGAAACCAACTAACCAGCCATATTGAGACTTTGCCAGTAAAGAACTAAATCTCAACCCAATAGAGTACGTAAATATGTTTGTGCTGCCAAATTGGATAAAAAGATAATGCGAGTAGTACACAATGTATGATGTATGATACACCATCGTCACATCGAGTCTTTGGTTTGTTTTATAGTGGGCTAATTGAAGAAATGAACAGGTTCCCTCGCTCACGCTCTTATTTAGAGAAAGCGACTGCAAAAAAAGAGTCCACTGGCGGTTATGTATAAAGTTACTGCTAGTAATTCAATTTACATGTTTAGGCCCTAAACTAAATCAATCTAAAGTCTTCAGAACAAGACTTGAGCAAAGAGGACGAATAGGTTATTATAGTTCATGAACGGTGTTGCAATAATCTTTGAGTTATAGGCATCAGTTAATTCCAGATATGAAACCATCTTGATTAGATGGCATATGATCGGTACAGGAAGGACCAATTTTTTCACTTGCGTTGGAAACCAAAGAGCAATAACATGTGAAAACTATTCCATTTTGATTCAACTTACCAGAAATTCTTCAGCGGCCTAATATAGTTGACCCTAACTGATTTGAATATTTTTTTTTTACACTACCGCACGGGCATATTAGTTTTGTGCGGATGTATGTAACACGCAGAAGAACTTTTGTTATACCGATCGATTTAAAAACACTATGTGAATTGACCTAAGCTTCTGAGTCCTTCTGTTTCTGCAGTCATCTCTCCGCCTTGTCTCCTTGCATTCAAGTTCCAAGTACACCGATATATTTTGATCCAGACACGACAGCTACTGAAAATAGTTTGGATCGGACCACGTTTCCGAAGTCTTTCAATATAAAGCCTTACTTTAAAAAGTATATAAATAACTGTATTAAGCAAAGTGGAATAGAGTAGGCCACGTATCGCTATAGTGTTTCTGCTTTTAAATTTTAATATTTTTTAAATATATATCTACTATACATTAAATTTTATAATTTATAGTTACTATTAATTTTCTTTCAATAATAATAATAATAATAAGGAAAAAAATGAAAATAAAAAACACAATGAATTTGCTTTAACTTCCTTATGCCAGTGCATTAAATTTATATCGTATAATTTAAAATATAAAAACCGTATTTTCATAATAAATTTATAAGAATAATGTCTTTAGATAAGTTTGTTTAATAAACATAATTTAAGAAACCTACACATACGCATACATAATGCAAGGCAAATACAAATATCTATAAACACATCGATGTGTACATAGATGCTAAGAAATAATACCTTGCTATAATTTGCAAATAACCACAAACTTGAAGCTGCGGCAACGGTAAATGCTTTTCAACTGAAAAGCCATATGATACGATAATAACGTATAAATAAATAATTATGATTTTGGTACATAGAAGCAAAATAAAACGAAATGGTAAAAATTAAAACAATTCAACCATACATAACATAACATAACAAAGTAACATATGCAAAACACTATGACTATTTGACTGGATAGTAGTAGTAACACACGAGTTTGCGATAATTTTAATCAATTGTCTGTCTGTGTATTTTCTGCGGTCACAAGTAGCAATTTTTGTTGTTTCCTTTAAGCTTGAGATGTTAAGTAAACAAAAACAACAAAAAAAAAAGAGAAAAAAACACCTTGAGCTAAGTGTTGAAAAATCATACACAAACGAACATACATGCACAGGCTTAGTTGCGAATAGCCAACCTTGCTCACGCGTTGCAAATTAAGTTGACTATTAAAAGCCTCTGTTTTATTTTGCCGCCATATATCATGCCGCGTCTAAAGTAGCTTTAACAAGCTCTTAGTGCCTCAAGTAAAAACAAAATGCAAAAATGTAACAAAGAAACAGACAAACAAACAAACATACGATTGATATATATATATATATATATATAGATATATATGTTTTTGTATGTATATAGATGTTTTATGGAAAAATGTTTCATGAAAAGGGAGGAATATATTAATAAATTTCTGTTGGCTACAGCTCAGTCAGCACCACAAAGCCAGATACACATGCACATACCACACGCATATATAGAGAATATGCATGTTTGCACCGCGCAACTACTAATCATAATTGAATGTTATACCCGTGGATGTGGATGTGACTAAGTGGTCAAAGCAATTATGTTTATTTAACTGACAAGCATTGTTAGACGTTAATAGCAGATAAATTAAAACGCTATTTATGCAGACAGCCTACGATTATACAGACATTTGAATGCTTATGATTGCTAGATTAATTGACAACTTGGAATAGTGCTAACATAAGGGACAAAGCAACTTACCAAACGATTTAAGGAGCAACAAAGGAAATTGGATAGCTTGTGATTCTTATCCAGATGGCCTTCTGTTTGAAGAAATTTATTTGGTAGTGTACCCTAACGATGCACAGTTTTCTTTATAAAGTCTATTTAATTGCACGTTCTTTTCTCTTGGACTAAGCAATCTTAGCTATTATCTCTTGTCTCCTCCTTTCTATTTCTATCGTTTCTGTTGTTCTCTCCTAAGTATTAACATAAGAGATTTGCTAGATTCAAGTTCTTCTTTTGCTATTCCTGGATTCTTGTTATATTCCAAATTATATATGCGTACGCCAGAGGTACTAGAAAATTGTTAAAGAAGCTAAAACTTTGAACCGGCTAAGTCCAAGGATCACCTCTAAATATGATGATGATCTGTTTTGAGTAATAAAACTCAATAAATCTTGAGTAATGTCGCTTATAAATTGAAAATCTACGTTGCAGTAGAGACCTAGTAGATTTATCCCAATTTTTAAATTTGTATTTTTTTATATTATAAGTAAGGAACCAATGCAAATCAATAAATGCTTGTACTTGCCGTGCTGCATATATATAAGCTTGACGGAAGAGCTGAAGTCTGTGAACTCCAAAGAACATAATTACCAGCCCATCCATCACCAACCTAAATATCGTAAAGAAAGCATTTCTAATAATTTGAGAATAGTAGGATGCAAAGTATTAGGTACTTGCATGTGTCTTGATCACTCTTATAGCCACCACTAAAGGAAGGGGTGTACTCACCTTCAAAGGAAGTTTTAAACAACCTATAAAGTATATATATTATTGATCAAGTTGAAATTCTAAATTGATTTACTCATGTCTGTCCGTCTGTGTGGTGTGTGTTTTTGGCACTCTCCTGGTGGCAAAAATTAAGATATCGATTTCAAATTTGGTGGAAACATTGGAAATTTTCGCACGAAGCTAGATATTGGAAATTGATCGGATTGCTCAGAGCGGAGACCTGCAGTGGAGCTTAAACCGAACACGAACGAATTATAGAAGCAAAAAGGCTGGTAATTTCTACATTTACTTTACGAAACACTCTACTCTTTACTCGGCCATGCCCACAATTTACAAGTAATTAAATCTTGTTCTTTTTCACTTTTTTGAGGTTTTATTCTTATTTGCCATACAAAACAAAATGTTTAAAACTATTTTGTACATTTCTCAAATGAAGATTTATTATCTGCCTAAAAATGGGTTAATTCTAAAATGGACATGGTAGGTGCCGCGACATGGTGGCTTAGTTTTTTCTTAATAATACCAGTGATGTGGGCATCAAATAAAAGAACTTGGAGAGTAGAATGCGAAAATCTAAGAGTGTCAGATCTAAATTAAGTATCTGGGATAAATTTTTTCGTTGCAATAACGTTGATATGGGCATTACATAAAAGGACTTCGAGCGTAGAATGCAAGGAGCTATGTGTGTTAATTGTAAAGTATTCGTGGTGGACGTCGCGACATGGTCGATAAATGTTGGCTTAAAAGTACCTTCAATGTAGGTTTGAAATGAAAGAAGCGGGATGGTAACATGCGATAAATTGTTTTAGATATAATATAATTATGGGGGATGTCTAATACCCAAAGTCTTGGGGCGTTTAAAAAAAACCAACTCTTGGACATTGAAATCTTAGATGGAGCAAGTGTGTATGTGGTAGGTGTGGGAGCTTCGGCCCCTGCCGAGCATAACTTTCTGACTTGTTCCAACTGATGAAGGCATTAATTGGCATAGACATGATGTTTAATAGCTGATTGCATGTATTTTGATCATTTTTTCGCTTGAAAAAGACATTTGTTGAGAAAACTTGACACAATACATATTGATCAAACTATTTTCATCATTTTCTATAATTTTAGCCTTTATCAATGTGCGAGAAGGAGTAAAATACTTTAAAGTACACACGCACACGTCGACATCATTAACGTAATTGATAGGTTGTTCATCAGAAAATACAGTCGAGCTATTTCTATAAATTAAAGCAAATCCTTAATTTTATAATCTGTTGTAGCTATATTTTTTGTGTACCAACCAGGCGTGTCAACTACATTATATTTCGAAAATGTTCACTAAGTACAGCACAGCGTGTTACGGGTCCCATAGAGTGCGCCTACTTATGACAAAAGTGGAATTGATTTTGCGCTGTGTATAACTTCCAAAGGTATCCTTTAGCCTTCCGCCTAAAAACACGCCTTATGATCTTATGATCAGTATTTTTCTCTAAAAAAGATATAGAAGACGTTTTCTATACTCATTATCGCAAAAATGGCGGTGCTAGACCTCTGCAAGCCTGGAGATCTTGTACAGCAATATTTGAGTTACTTTGATAAAATTTGGAACGCTGACGTGGTTTGACTCAAAGAAGAATGTTATTGAGAATCGTTTGGTCCACTTTTTCGACCGGTTTCCATACAACGCCTAATTTTAAAATGTGTTTACTGTAGAATGCCTGTATTGTAGGGTATTTTTTGCGGACTGCGGCGGTGTTGTCTTTTTAAGAAAGCAACATAAAATCTTTTTTACTTTTCATTCCGTGAGTCCTTTCACACTTTCACTAAATTTAGTCTTTTTCTCTGCTCTTTCTTTTTGTTCTATTGATTTTAGTACTGCGTGTGGTAAATAGAATTTATTAATTTTGATATGTGAGATTATGTCAAAAAGTGAAAACTAAATTTTATTCATTCAAAGAAACACGTGTTGTTCTGTATTCAGACAAATACTAACTTGTCTGATTGCAAGTTCGATCCTATTTGAACTTAGGGAGTGTAGGGAGCTTTTTTAATATAATTTTTAATATAATCATCAAACTTTATTAAAAAAGTTAATAAGCAATTTACTAAGAAAAACACATTTTAAACTAATCACTACCTACGGCAAGTCATGAATCATTCCGTTTTTGCATATTTATGGGATATGCGTGTGAGTATATTCCTAATTGACTTGTCTACGCTTTTATTAATATGTCAGTTACAACGAACTGCTAACGTCCTTTCTATTTTCCCATTTTCTTTTCTTGCATTCTTGATGTCGTTACTAAGTTCATGCTTCTATCTTTGCCGACACTTAATAATCTCGTTTAATTGGATGATTGCTTTCCTCTTTTCAGTTTATGCGGTTTATCCTTTACTTAATTCTTTCCTTATTTCTCAATTTCTATCGCTTTAGATATCGGAAGCTTTGCCATTTTTATCTCTACAACTACTGACATCAACGTGGAAGCATTAAAAGTTGCTTTTATGAATTCATGTAAAAATCGGTTTTAATTGTCTCTGTCTCTCTCTGTTAATTGTTGTTAACATTAACATTTATTTCTCAAAAATAATCAAAGCCCTTGAAGAAGATTTTTAAAAAAAATTGTAATAAATAAATTTTTATTTTAAATAAATTATGTCGAATACCATAGTGGCGGGACAGCAAGATTGGACGTATTGCGAATTAAAGTTTCCTAATTATGTTTTTATCGTAATTTATGGTCTTAATTTTATTTTTTATGCTTACAATTGGCGCCAATTATATTTAATACTTCACTATAGAGTTTAAGAACGAAAGATTGCAATAACAACTATTGGTTATATTACAATTATTATAAAAAGATACACTCATGTGTAAATTCGTGTATATTTTTTTTCTTTTTTTCACAAGTGGCGCTTGCACACTGTTTCTATTTTAGACAAAAATGGCATTGCCTAGCTTTATAAAAGAAGTGCTACTGAAAATAAGAAGAAAAAAAAAAATTAAAAGACACATAAATTTGGCTTGGGACGAATTTTTAACACCCTTCGCGAAAACTGATTGCAAGATTGAGCGGAGATTCTTACCCGCAATGTGTTTTAATCGCATGCACCTTACATCGTACACCCAAATCTTTTTTACACGCTCTTTTTTGCACGTTATTTTTTACACGATTTTCAAATTACACACTGCACTAATATGTTCGTTTTTATTTAAATAGGAATTTTTCTTGAATTCCAATTTTGACGGCGTCTTATAGAAGCTTATATGTACAGCAACAGTCGAAGATGAATTTCAGTTAATAACTGCCAATTTAATTCAGGAGAATTTGAAAATACACTTTTTTTACACGAATATTTTGATTCTAGCGCAAGTCTAAAAAAAAAGTCTTTTGTTTTCCAATTTCATTTGCAATTTTTCAAGTTGTATGTACTTATGGATCGAACTTTCACTGTGCACTATTTTTAATTTATTTTTTGTACTAAAAATTAATAATTATTATTCTA
>NW_023998442.1:1585901-1632332 GCF_014805625.2 Glossina fuscipes
AAATATAAATTCCATTATTACTTTTTTTGCACGGTTTTTTGAGAAACACATCTACTGTGCCAAAAAAGAGTTGGGTGTATATCAAAAATTCTTTCTTACGTAATTGAGAGCCATACGTACGCAATCCGGCTATTTAATATATCCTTTGCCCGAGCCAGATGATTTTCGATCTTAACAAGGCAACGTTTCTTAGGAAACATTTGAGATCTGTCTGAAAGCTCTTAACTTAAAGCTTTTCAACCGTGAAGTCATAATATTGAAAAAAGTGGCAAGTTGTTAGTTGGTTGTCCGCTCGATGTGGTCGATATTCGAGCTTATCCTTAGAGAACGATAAAATTAAAAAGTATGTTTTATTGCTGGAAAAAGTTGCAATCAGAATTTTGATAATAGGATGAATGAAAAAATTTGATTCCTTCATTCCTGTTATTCTTGTTAAGGCTAAAAAAGAAAACTTTGGGATAATTGCATGCATACGTCACAAATTTCGTTTCGGTATTGTTTTCAAATTTGAAAAATTTCAAATTTTTTCAACATTGTTGAAGCTTAAGCTGTTTCTCAGTGAATGACTCTTCGACAGGCAGTTAAAGTGTCTGAACAACAAATAACGACCAGCCGGGTGGAAAGATAGGTAGATATGAACGCATGAACAAGCTTTAAACAAATTTAAAAGTATGTCGTTTCGATACCAATTGATTGAAAATCTCCTGAGATTTTTGGGAAAGTATTCATTTTTCAATCTTTTCACTTCACTACTTGTGCCCGCCAATACAATGTAGAGAGGTAAAAAAAATAGAACAAAAGAAAAGCGTTACAGAGATGGTGAGGGAGAGTGAAAGAATAAAGGGTAAGAGAGGAAATTAGAAGGAAATAGACAATTGGGTAGATAAACGCAAGGAGCAACTGTTATCTATCTAGACGAACAGATTGTTGACAGATGATCATAATTACATTGATTTAAATCTCTGCTGTCAGATAATTTGCCATCTTCGTTTGCTTATCTTTGCTCGTTACAAGTGAGATAGTAAAATTTGTATACTCTTATCTTCGTGCGTTGCGTACACGAACTACAAACATTATAATGTACGAATTTATATAACACCCTGGCACACAAACACTAACACATATATGTATGTTTTTTGCAACACAAATAAACAAGGAGTTGAACACATTTAAACATTTGTCTGTACACATGTAAGATAGACCAGCAACAATAAAAGCGATGACAGTTATAACAGCAACAACAACAACGATAACAACAACAAAACCTCTGAATAATAATGGCAGAAAATTGCTATTAAAAGCCTTGCATAGCAAATGTCACGCGTCGACAATGATGCGGCAATATGTCGTGGCCAAAAATAAGAAAAAGGAAAGAAAAAGAAAAAGACAAAATATATAAATAAACAAATTATAATTGCAGCAGCTCTTCATATTAAATTTTAAAAACAATTATAAATTATCACATTAATATTATTATTTTTATTATTATTATTATTAATATTATTATTACTATTATCATTATTACTATGATTTACGTAGCCGGTCCAATGGCCAAGGATTAGGTTCCTTTGGGATGTGTTCACGTCCTTTAAAATGTTTTATTTTAGGAATTTGCTCACTACATTAGGCGTTGATAAAATAACTGCCTTCTGTATCTCTTTCATCTGGCTCTCCATGTGAAGGTAGGTAAGGTTTGCTATCAGGTTTTTGGTTACCACTCCCATAACGGACATGACTAACGACATTAATTCAACAAACTTAGCGTGGCGCATCTGGTTTAATTCGATCGCCAACTCTCTATATTTGCTCACTTTGTTATTATACGTCATATGTAGGGGACAGCTACATGTAAGATGTAAATTTGCTTGCTATTGCTGTCAAATCACACGATACTAAGTTTATTTGCTCTGGTAAGCTGATCAATTATAAGTTGTATATCACAATAAAGAGCGAAACCTTTGTACTCCAAGACAACGCGTGCTCGATATCTGTAATATGGCTTTGCTGACCTTCTCAACGCATATTTATTCGACGAGGCCAAATGAGAGATCTTAATAACTTTATTATGTCGGCTTAAATATATCACATGTTCAACTGTTGCACCAGTGGCATTACACTTTCAACCTTTATCTGTCTTCATAGCCTGACAAAGTATACATTCCCTATTATATATATCTTCGCTTTGCTACTGCACCGCCTTGAGTAGCAATAGCATAACGATCAGTTTCCATAAGTAAATCACCCCTGGCCAGCGATAAATTCGAATTGCGAACATCTATATTCTTTTTAAGCACATCATTAGGGTGTCTATCATCCAGCCTTTTGCTCTTCCACATCTCTAATAGTTGTTTTACAGTTTTGAAGTTCTTTGCAGTTACTTGTTGCAGTCTGCTAAGGTGGAGAGGTATATAATTTTAAAGAGATTTAACCACCGCTGATAAGATGGCATATTCACAATATGTCCGAATCGCGAAACTCCGCATCATCGAGGCAATACCAAACTTTCTGTAGCACTACTTAAATGGTAAGAATTGAATTTAGAAAAGTAAATCTCGAGTACTCGATTACATTTTCAATATTGGCCCCTGATTATTTAATAATGGCAGTGGAGTTTGTAAATGTAGGTATAGCCCAGCTATTGATGACCGTAGTTTTGTTTCTTGCATTAAGTTTTATTTTAAGAATCCTCTCAAGGCGTTTAGTCCTTATAATCCTTTCTATCCTACACCAATTATGGTACATGGTATATTAAGTTTGTGCCGACGTACGTAAGATGCAGAAGGGCTTTAAATAGACGCAATTCGCAATCTAAGCCTGTCTGTACGTCCGCGAAAAGACATTATATAGAAAACAGTTGCAATTTTCAAAATATCTCGAGAAAGCTGGTATGAAAAATTTGGTTCGGCTTGGGCAATTTCTTGAGCCCTCTCTTCTATAACAGTTCCTAGCAGAACTGCATCTTTATGTTTATTTTACTTATTTATTTATTTTTTTTTTAATTTTTTTTATTATTATTATTATTATTAATTTCGCCAGAGAAATAAATTCTAAGACTAAAACTCTTAAAAGCACTAGCATCTAAGGCTATCGGCTTTTTATTAAAAACTCTACCGCACTTGAGATTCGAAGCCACGACCATTGTTAATTTTTTTTATTTTACCCATTTATACATGAACTACAACTAAAGAAAATTACAGTCGAATTCAGTGCATCTTAATAGAAAATCTTACATTAATTGTTCTAAAACTAGTATACAATAAAAAGGAAGAAAAAAAGAAGAAAAATAGTAACAAAGTAAGTTTAAAAATAAATGAAAAAGTTAAAAAATTAAAAATAATAATTCATGTAAAAATAAATGAAAAGATTGAAAAAAAAAGAAAAATAAGTATGTTCACAGCTAGCACAGTAGCACACCCGCAACAAGAACAGATCCATGTTGCAAGTGAATCCCTAAATCACTGCAAATATGCATAAGCTTGGCAACCAAGACGTTAAAAAATAAAAATTAGATATTAAGAATGAATTGTTAATTTAAGTACAACATAGAGTGCCTAGAGAAGCGTTTAGGAACATTAAAGCTTATCTCACGAAGTCATGCAGGCGAGTCAATAGTACCATTAATTACTTTGATTAAGAAGGAAACCCTAACAACAAATCTACGTTTCTCAAGAGACGTTAAGGGGAACGGAAGCAACCTATTTTTATAAGGAAGCAAAGAGACAAGCGGGTCCCAATCGAAATTGCAAACAGCAAGAATTGCTTTTAAACAGATTCAGTTAAATCTACACAGCACCTCTATGAAGGAGACCACACAACGGAGGCCTACTCACGTATAGGTCTAACAAACACAGCCTTTCCGTAATATAAGGTTTATCAAGCTCTTCGGACCACCTCTTTATAAAACCAAGCGCGGACCTAGCTTTGCTTAACGAGAGCTCAATATGCAAATTGAAACGTAACCTATAATCAAATAGAACGTCTAAATCTGTGAACGGATCGACATCTTCCAACTTGTGCGAATCAATGAAATACTGAGTAATGACCGACTTCCTTCTTGAGAAAGAAAGCTTATTACATTTATTTAGATTTAATTTCAGAATGTTCAAAGAGCACCATACAACCAAATTTTTCATGTTGCTTTGAAGCTGATGTGATTGCGATTCTACGGAAAAGGAAGAAAACAGTTTCATATCATCAGTATGCATTAAGATCTCGCTGTATTGAATCACGGAGGGCAAATCATTGATGTACAAATTAAATAAAATGGGTCCTAAGTGGCTGCCTTGAGGTATGCTAGACGTCACGGGGAATTCATCCGAGGTAATGAAATTAAACAAAACCCTGAATGATCTATTATGCAGATAAGATTCAATAAATAGAAAGGGAAGCCATAGGCTTGGAGTTTAAAGATGAGTAGTTTATGGTTAATCAAACGCTTTGCTAAAATCAATGTATATGACATCAATGCGAGAGCCACTAGAAAAAGCCTTGAAAACAGGAGAAGTAAACTCTAACCGATTCCTTCCTTTTCGAAAGCCATGTTGGGGAAGAGAAATATGCGATTTGATGGCAAAGGCTAAATGCTGAGTCACATTCGCTCAAAGAGCTTAGGCAAGACATTCAAATTGGCTACGCGTCTGTAGTTCTTTACAAGTTCTCTACTTCCACTTGTGTGAATAGGAATAAGGGAACAAATCTTCCAACACAAAGGGAAAGCACCTAAATTCAAGGACTTGTTAAAAATGTTTGAGATAACAACGCGTAGCTCGCTACCACAAAACATAATCAATCCTTCAAAAACGTCATTTTCAAAAATTACCAATTTAGGAATTGAAACCAAATTAGTAATCGGATATAGATAGTTTGCTGATAAATCGAAATTAGCAGTCGAAAAGTTTTGTCGAAAGTATTCCGCAAAGAGATTTGATGCTTTAATATCATACGAGAATTGGAGGTTTTTCTTTTGGAATTAAGGAACTTCACAAAGTATTTAGGATTGGCAAACACAGAAGATTTAATAAACTGAAGGTATCTGCAATAATATTGGTGGTTGAGGGAATTCAATCTATGTCTTGCCACTCTGTAAGCGAAATAGTCGAAGGAAGAAACACTTTTCGAATATATTTTGAAAAACTTGTATTTCCTATTCTTGTAATATTTGATCGTCTTATTAAACCCCATGCTTCGAGCACGGGACTGCTTGATCGGAATGGATGCAGAAATACCTTGATTTAATATATTGTAGAAAGACAACAGTAAGCTGTCAACACTTCCAACTGAGAAATCAAATTTTGGACCACATAGGTGTGTTTTTTGGACGCCATTGCATACACAAGGACTTCTCCAATATTCGAGCGTTCATGAAACGTATTCGTTTGCATAGAAATATTGCGTAACTTTTCGTATATTATTGCCGAAACGAGTGAATAACGGTATTAGACGAAGTAGTGTATGGTGTCTAAAAGCCGACCTTGTCCGACAATAATGTTATTATATTTGTTGCTGTTATTACTATTACAGTTGTTGTCGTTATTATTGTCCCGTGGGATTTTTGGGAGACAAACATTTTAACCCGCTGTTTAAGAACAACCTTACAGGCAATCTATTGTACGACATTTTCGAGGCTCTGCTCTACACTGACCTCTGCACTTTAGCAGAAAATGGCGAATTGGTGATTTTTGGTTGTTTTAATATTTTAAAGATTCTAACTAATAAAGGCACAAGTATTATAATCAGAAAATTTGCGATTTTCATGAGAAACGCCCTATATACAGTAGCACTTAGACGATCGACAAGAAATACTTCACCAAAAAACAACAACATCCGTCCGTCAGTCCGCCTTCTTTTCCTATATTTACGCTCTGGGTGCAATTTATCACATATTTCGATGTCAATTGGTACACCCACTCACATATTTTGGCCTAATGACCCTTCGTATTGAAAACTGTTCAGATCGCATCAGTTTCCTTATAACGCCTTAATTTGGAAAGTCGTTACATGAATAATTGTAGGGTGTTGAGTGGTGGGTGATGTAGCTTATTTAATGGTGGGCCGCGGTTCACTATACTTACTTACTTTCACTTACTCTATATACCTTTAGTTAAATTATCTCAACGTTAATCACTCTAAATCAGTGTTCACAGTGCCTTTTCCTGCAGTTGCGAAAAGAAAAAATTCAATAATATTCTGGGTGAGGGGAGCAGGATACGAAAATTAAACTTTTTAAATAATTAATTTTCGCCTTCAGTTCTTTTTAGAGTTCTTAAGAATTTCATATAAATTTACGACTTAATATTGTTTTATTAAGGCAGTTAAACATAGCCATATATTTATAAATAAATTCGTTTTATGAAACCTTATTATTATCTTTTCATCAGAAGGTTATATCTTTATTGCGTTTTCAGTACAAACACGTATCCAACACATACATCACACTATTGTCAACCATAACTCATCTAACGATGTATTGTAAAAGGAACGTATGAAGAAAGTTTATAACGTTGACTATATAACTATCAAATATATTGTAGCTTAACAATCACTATGCCTGTAGTGTTAGAAATAGACAGTCAAGGGTTAATGTTATGCATACCACAAGACATGTTTTATTGTCTTTTTAATAACATTTTTATATGAGCGGTTTATCATCGCTTACACATATGCATAGCTTGCGCGCGCGTATGTATGTGCATATATAGATATATATTGGTTTGACGGCGTGTGGCAAAACGTGCGATGATGCGCGTATGACTCAATATTGTGTTTAACACAAATATGGTTATGAAGAGAAATAAAATGAAAAAAAAAAAAGAAGAAAAAAACAATGCATCATACAATACTTACCGTATATGTAGGCATATAAAAGTGTATGCAAACGTATGCATAATGCTTAAATATAAGTATGTGTGAAATTATGCTGTTGTTGTTGTTTTTGTTGTTGTTGTTGCTGTTGTCTTCACAACACAGTGTCGATATCCTTTTATAGTTAAATTAACTGGCAACAGAGCAACAACAACAATATAGTGTCTGCTCCATACACTATGGATATCAGCATGAAATGATCTCTCTCGGCAGTGTTTTAATGCAGGCCAAACTAAAACAACAAAAATATTGAAACGAAAAAAAAAAAAAAACAAAATGTATATACTTTGTGAACGTGATTTATACGTAGATGGCGCTTAAACGTTGTCTCTGTATGTAGGTCTGCTCGCCTGTCTATTTGCCTGTTTGTGAGCCTGGCTGGCATTGTTGTGTTACCCAACACGGTCAGCACGATTTGTGGTAAACTGATGCCGCCATTGCCAACGCGGTCGTCAATAAACCAAATATGATCGGGAATAAAATAACAACAACAATACCAATAACAATGAATAATAAAAACAAAAAAAATTATTGATTGCGTGGCGATGGTGGCGGTGTAGTATCACAATATGGTATACACACACAAACATATCTATATATATATATATATATATATATGCATACGCGACATATATTACAAAATATGATTACGAGAATCTGATGCTATCTTGCTGACCAAGGCGACCGACCAATCGACCATTGGGTTCATATGGCAAGTGTTTGAATTTTTTTTCCTTTTGTTGATTTTTGGTGATTTTTCTTTCACAAACTGCTTGGCTGTTGCTTTCCTGTCCATTTGTTGGTCTTTTGCAGTTTTTTTGGGGCCACTGCTGAATATTGTTTTTTAATTGATTTCACAAAAGATGAGTTTTTGTGAATTTTTCACTTGGCTTTTGCATTGTTTGGATAACATACACGCATACAGTAGCCGCCAGTTTGTTGTGAGAAACTTTACTCAGCATGGTTTCCCAATGCGCTAATGTGCAAAAACCAAACAACAAAATCTCAACTGAAAGAAGCAGACAAAACAAATAACTAAAATTGTTGATACCTATCACTAGTCTTAAGCCCATAAATCACTTCTTATGTCTTTCTCTTTTCTCACTTCTTATTGACCTCCGGCGTCCTACACATACAGCCGTCTTTGAATGATTATTCATCTTAAAAAAAAATGCGTGATCTGTAACCTTAAACTGAAACCTATGGTTAAGTTTTTATTATTTACCAGCATTTGGTTCGATCCAAAATCTGAATCTGATTAATTATTTTGTTTGTTAACACATTGCTTATAAGAAAATGGATCCGCCTGAGTGGCCGAGTAGGCAAGAGTCTCAACTAGCAACTCAATGGTCGTAAGTTCAAATCTCAAGTGCGGTAGAGTTTTTAGTAAGGCCGAAAGCCTTAGATGCTAGTGCTTTAAGATGTTAGTCTCAGAATTTCGCTAAATTTGTAATAATAACAATAATAATAATAACAATATAAGAAAGTAGACGCATTCGTCAGGATCTGAACCATTTCTTAGACTGAACCTTTAGATAGCCATGGTATCAATATTTAGACCGGTTGTTATTCTAAATAGCACGCAGTTTTATATGCTTAATCGAATCACTTCTTGAGTGTTTTGTCTTAAACGCATTCCGAAAAATCACAAAAGATAACGAATATCCAAAAGGACAGACAGATGTACATGACTAAGTAAAATCAGACGAAGAATACTTTAAATTGATATCTGACACACCCAACTCCTTTTTTTTTGAATGTTAGATACGTTTCTTAGAAAATCGTGCAAAAAAAAAAAATAGTGTTAAAAATTCATCCCACATACGGTAAATTTGGCTAATCTTCCACAACTTTAAAAAATCGTGTAAGATGAAAAAACTTTAAGTATTTTCCCCAAAAATCCGGGTAAAATGAAATAAAATCGGTCGTATTTACAAACTGATTTTGAAATTCCCAATTATTCGTTGTTACTTGATAGCAGGCGTGCACGTTTGTTATGAACTGGATAAAAACGCTATCATTAGTAGATTTATCAGATATGTCTACCACAGCTGTCTGATTTCATTTAAATGAAGCATTTGTTTCGTTATTACAGGTCGCTGTTAGTTTTTTTGTTGTTATTAAATCTTTTGATAGCACTTGTGTTTTTTTTCTCAAGCTGCTTATCTAATTCTTGATTCGTGCTGGAACAAAAAATTCACGTGAAATAATATATTTATGGGCTCTCATTGGAAACCTATGTTATCTCGATATTTAATTTTTGTTTTTGCATCGCTGGCGTGGTTGTGTGTGTGCTTCGTACTTCCGACTCCAAAAGCCGATCTGTTATTATTGACTGGATATATGTAAGAGAGAAGCTTCAATTTTCGGTCTGAATTTGTGCAAGCAACGGACGATTTACACCGGACGGACATGTAGATAGACATGTCTAAATCAAGTCATAACCTTACATTTCCTATAAATTGTTACAAAAGAAAAGACAAATTTAGTATACTTAAAAGCTCCTGCTCTGTATAACACAAAGACAAAAAGAAAAGAAAAAAGTTTTTTTTAGTTTATTCTTAATTTAAGGCCAACACCAGCATAACGAAAAACTTCAACTTTGCTTTAAGAAAGCGACTTTGTTCACCACCACACCGCCTTAAGAGGATAAATCAATAATTATGGCTGTCTTTTCAAACACACAAACGCAGCAAAAAAAAAAAAAAACCAAAAATTGAAACATATAGACATAGTTTATAAAAACATAAACAAAATTGTTTGACAGCTAAGATCAACTCTCTGGTCATGCCAAAGTCATTGAGTTCATAACAAAAAGAAAAAAAAAGAGAATAAGAAAGAATAAAAAATGAGAAGAAAAAATTGAAATAAAAAATGAAATGAAGGCTTATGCGCACGCGCTCGAAACCAACGCCAGCCAATATCGAAAATCTTGTTTACATGAAACTCAACTTATAACTACAAGTAGATTATTTATCTCGCCAACTAGAGCAACAACAGCAATAACACAAAAAAAAAAAAAGAAAAAAATGATCAGAAATTTTAATAATGCAGAAATCTGATTATGATTAGACATGAAAAACTTTATCGAGATCTCTTAAAAGTTTAGATAAACGCTAGAATATATAAAAACATTTTTTTTTTTTTTTTTTTGAAAATTCACTTTTAATTTAATTATAATAAAAATAAACGAGGTCAATATATAGTTGTATATATAGATGTATATGTTTAAGCGATCATCACTTGCATTGATCTCAAAATGATACCACAAACACCTCCATAGTCTTCTCATAAGTGTCATGTGACCTGATTTCACAAATTGTTCGTTGTTTAAATATAATTGCGTCGCCTGTCGTCTATGTGTGTTTATATGAATGGGGATGTAGGCAACAATCAATGGCTTTCAATGGCAACGGTTCACATCGCAGGTAGTAGTGGGTGGGTGCTGGTCAATAGATTAAAACATCGAACATAAATTGCAATTGTTATTAATCCCAGAGCATACATTTATATTATAGTTCACATATGCACATACACACACACACATACACATACATATACATTCACAAATTTATATGAATATATATCTTTTTGTTGGTTTGCTGTAGAGTATTATCTCACGTTGCCATTAGTGGTAACACTATATACAACCAATACATATATATATTTAGATAGATATATATATATATACATATACATATATATATATATATATATATATATATATATATATAAATGTATATTTGTATATACGCGTGTGTGTGTGTGTGTGTAGCAAGTCATGCATACCAACTATTTGCTTGATAGTAAGCATTGTCGCATGTTATGTTTTTTGATTCCTTTTTTTATTTTCGCTACCATAAGTGTTGTAATCAGAAATCTCAATAGTCGTGACATTTGTCGCGTTGCATTTGCTTTTTTTCCGTTTCGGTTTTTCTCAATTTGATTATTATTATAATTGTTGTTGCGCGGTAGTTTTGTGTTGTCAGTGCAATTTAAAGCTGTTGCTGTATACGTGTTTATATGTTTGTATGCATCGGTATATGTGTATAAACCGTTTTTGGCACCACACAACATTCCCACAAACGCACACATACAAACGCATGTATATACATATATAATACAAATGAAGTCAGAAAAACACTATATATATTTACTTACCATCTATGGTTCAGCTTCTTTGAAACCGTCATGGAAAAACAAATTATAAAAAGCGAAAAGAAAAAAAAATTCTAAAAACTTTAAAACGCTTTTACTTTATTAGTAAAACAGAGTTTTAAACATTGTTTTCTTTTCTTAAATTTTTGAAAATTTCCTAACGTTTGCTTTGCATTAAATTTGCCAAAAATGCTGTTCTTCATTTTACATTTAATTTTACACGAATACAGATAAAGAATTGAAATTAAAAGTTTTCTATTCATATGAGATGTATAAGTTTGAGCATGATTCTCAGACTTTGAACTGATTATCCATTTAAAAAATTTTATAGTAATTTTCGACGTTAAAGGGAAAAGCAATCTCTGGCATATATCTTTCTGTGCACGGTGAAAGGATAACCATATCCAGGAAATAGTTTGCAACGACCAAACACAAATGCTAGCAATAAAAAATGTGGAGGGACAGCAAGACAACTGCCTTACATCCTTGTCTTTTGCATGGCATTTATGACGCCTTTGTAATTTTAGAATTGTTAGCCTAAGGTTGTTCCAAGCCTTTGACGTGCTGGCAATGAAATAGTCGTTGAAGAAAGATCCTAGTTGTAATTTTAGAATAGATGGCTTAGGCTGATCTGGGCCTTTGATGAGCTGTTTAAGTATGGGCGTACGGCACAATCAAGAAGTTATTAAAGAAAGCATCGAGAGAGCTTGTTGCTTGTTCAAAAACAAAGACACTTGTGGTGGCAACTCTGTGTGATAGTCAATGGGAGAGAGAGAGAGAGAGAGCGAAGTGTCATTGCAGGCAGGTAGCAAAGTACATTAAGTTCTTTAATTGAAGAAAGAATGTCAAAGCTACAATAAAAAAAATTGTGCTTCCATTGTGAAGTCAGATAAACCACTCCTTTAAGAACTAAGATGTAATAGAACAAGAATCACTAGCCGACACTCAATAGCATCTCGAAATGTAACTGCGTACAAAGTGCTCTCAAAAAATGTATACATATTTTAAAACCTTTCGATAACAATATGATTGGCGCCGCTTATTTGAATTTGCTGCAGGATAATATTAGGTCCAAAATTCGTGAGCAGTTTGAGGATGAAAAGGAGTACTATTTTCAGCAAGATGGAAAACCTTCCCACTATCATAGCGATCTGGGAGATAATCTCAATGAAAGTGCGAATGGATGGATTGGGCGTAAAGGTGCCATCGCATAGCCTCAGTATTCTCTAGACCTCCCGCCACTGGATTTTCTTTTGTGGGCACGCATCAAAGGCAAAGTTTATGTGACAAAACCGAGCAAAGACAAGCAAATGATTTCGGAATTTGAGAGAGCATGTGTCGAAATTACTCCAGAAATGATTCGTCACGTCTGAGTTTTCATTGCTTAAGCAATTTTTAAATCTCTCTGCTTTAATTTCCTCTCCTAATCTATAATCCATATAAATATATACTGTTCACACAACCACGCATATATCTTTTTGGGACACCCTGCTTATGATTAATCTTGACAGAACTCATAGCATACGTAGATCCTGTGGCCAACGTACACAATTACTTCGCTTGCAAGGAACACATCTTAGAAATAAATGACGGGGCCGAATATATGGAAGATTGCTTCTGCTGCAAATTATCGAAAGACTCTTCCCTTTAATAATAGCATCTGGCAGTTGAACGATATTACTCCTAGGAGCTTTTCTGTAGCCGCCCTTATATCACCAAACCCCGCAGCTTTTTTCTTAATCGAAGAATATTACTGCAACAGTTTACGTGATTTAATAATAGCTGTCACTTACCACAATTCAAGTAATGCTACAAAAGATAGTAACGGCAACGACTACACTGCTTTCAAATATCTTATTGCAAACAGAGAGAAAGCATGATTATGTTGACTTGGTCTTTGTAAAGGCGCAACCACATCGAGGCAACTTTTGTAGTTATCTCTACCAATATCAAAATTATTTACCCTAAAGGATAGTATCTTCTTTTGATAATCATCAATAATGCTGTTTTTGTTGCACTGCATGTGGAATTCAGATAGAGAATTCCACAAAAAAGGTGTTGAATTCACACCGAACTACTATTTGTGCGTTGGCTTCAGTTTACAAAGCAAACATATTCTTTTTGTTTACGATTGGCATGATTGCTTTTATCTCCAAAGCAAAAACTTGCTATCATTTACACAAATGTACAGAATTGAATTCTATATAAAAATTGCATTTGTATTGTAAATTCTATATAAAGTGCGATGAAAACAACGCAAATTTTACAAAGTTCAGAAAAAGGAAGGATTTCTAAATTCGTCCAATTTATTATTCTAATGACAGATGCAGGTTGAACATAAGGAAACAACTTGGACAGACGGGCAGACAAGCCAAAAACAGGTTGACATATCTTAAGTACTTCTGGGTGTTGCATATATCCACAAAAACTTAATATACTTTTACACCACAAGTTGTGTAGGGTGTTAAAATTGCATACCTACACAACCGTTACGTATCCAAGGTTTATTTTGACAATAAGAAAATTGGTGACATCTTCGTAGTATGGTAATTAAAAGTTAGCGAAAGTGGTGTCAAAACCACTAGAAGTACTAATAACCCATTTGATCTGATCAAAAAATGGCGCAAATTTTCGATTTTTCCAAATTCATTCTCTTCAATGCAGCTTTTATATTATACTTTAAGCATAGGGCAAAGTAGCATCAAGTTCGGAAAACACTTGCAGGTTACTTTTGTCATGGCTTTTAAAGCAACTTTCATTTCATGTTTCAAATATTTCCTTAGGCAATTTCCAGTTTGGGAAAAATTGATGAAGTATTTTTCCAGTCGTTTGGTGAAATTTTTGTTGTGTTGTGTACGTGTTATACCGTGTTGGTCAGAGAGAAGAGGGGAAAGACAAGTGACCCTTTTGCGTGTGTGTCCCTTCGGTAAGTGTTATGCTTTTACCAACTCAGCACTTCATACAAACCGGGCTGAGATTTGATTCACTTCGCTATGCGACAGTCCATGTTTTAGTCCGAAAAATATTGGTGAGTCGCTGGTTTTTGCGGGTCTTAGATCGGCCGGCCCCGAGCTATTGACCTCATGTTAGCTATTGATGGAAAATGCTGAGTGTCCGTTTGAGTAGGTTGGAAAGTTGGAAGTTGCTATATAATGATAGTATCGTGTCTCGTTAAGAGCTAATGGAACACTCATCACTTCGGTTTGCGTAGTCTATATGAAATTTTCGTTTCCCCTGCCGTCGCTGGTGATGCTTCTTGATAAATTCACATAATTGCAAAATTGAATGTTGGTATTGGTAAAAAGCATTGGATTATTAATGAGCAGAGGAATGACATAAAAAGCTATAGTTCGTTCGAAAGGGCAATTTTCCTCCATTGCTGAAAAAATAGTGAGAATAAGTATCGGTGGTCGAGTTCTTCTTTTACAGAGTTGCAATTCAAGTCGTAGTCCCTAGTCGTCCTCATACAGTTTGCTGAAAAAGAAAACAAACTAAAGAAACGACAACATTGTAGCTGGGCAAGGCCGACCGTTCAATACCCTTGATCACTTCCCCTTAGTACAGCTATTTGCTCGTTTTGTAACCAATACATCAACAATTCCACATTATTCTAATTTAAAGGCATATTTTCTACGAAAGCCTGCATATTGGAGAATGTCCACTACATCACATGGCATGATTCAACTTAAGCAAACTTAATTTGTTTTCCAAAAAAATTATCATTTTTCAGTTTTCGTCATAGAAAACTACAAATTATACTTTCTATTTATATCAGGGCTTGGTTTTCATGATAAACCTTATATATGTCAGGGTTAAAAAACAGATATACACGATCCACATTTTCCTTAATTTTTCTATTTTGCTGAATTGTTGCTATGGACGCATTTGCCGATGTGGTTCAAATTTGATTCGCTTCATTACTAAGTCAAGTTACTATCATGAAAAAATTTTTTTATAACAAAACATAAACATTTATACCTCTTTGGGAATAGAAGGGGGTACATTTTCTGAGAATCTTTTCATGTGGTGGTATTCAAAAAATTTTCCTATGTGGCCAAAATTCAGTAAGGTTGATTTCTTTGTCAATTCGCTCTCTTGTGAACCAATTTTCGCTATGACATATTAAAAGTTCGACTTTTTTGTCAAATGGGGACTGCGTCTTCGTAGGAATGATTATATGAGTGAGGGTTCAAAAAATTGCCCCTGGCGAATCAAATTTTTTATACCAATTTGGAATGTCGAAATATTATTAATCATCGACTTCTATCGAGAAATTTTCAAAAATTGCAACTTTTTTCGTGGACTTTTGAAAATCAGGCGTCACGTGAAGAGTTGTCGGAAAAGTGAGACGATCGGAATGATTTTCAATAGCGTGCCAAAGCACATTAAATGTTTGAAACATTGCGAGCTATAGGTTGAACATGTAAACGCAAATAGACGGATGGACAGACATGTTTACATCGGTTTAGAAAACGATTCCGATGTGATCGATATAATAAAAGATGTCTACGTCTTAATCCCTTGTGGGTTCTACATACGTCCGAGCAAACTTTATGCACCCTGTATCACAACTGCTGTAAGGTATAAAAATCAATAGACAAAGCTTAGTGCTACGGCATTAGGGATGCAATTTTTAGTAGTGTGGCAACAGTTTGACAGTAGTTTTTTTAGCTCTGCGATCTTAAGAAAACTAAGGTTTATGTTTTTTAATCTCCCATTTTTCCTATAGCCCTAAACTTTTCACAATATTTTGATTCCAATTGAGAATTGATTATGCTTTTAAGATTTCCAATGATATTCTCTAATTGAATACTAGAACGCACAATACCAGTTTTATCATAATTATTTTGTTCTACTGCAAAAGAAAGAGCTTTATTAAGACAAGTCTTTCACATATAGAGGCAAAAAATTGTTACAAATTCGAGGAAAAAAAAACTTTCGAAATCCACGTAGTCGTACGCAAACTATTAAGAATTTGAAATTTACAAGAAAAAGACACTGTAAATAGATAATAGAGACATAAAGCAAAGCAGGTAAAGTCAGAGGCGGCAACTGAAATCTATATATGATGGGAAATGCAGAATGGAGGAAACTTTTGGTCTATTTTTCATTTAAATTTGTCGTATTCTTACGTTTGATATAATACATCATTTTTTTTTATCAATTTCTTGAAAAGAAAACATTAGTCCTTACACTGTTCCCCTTTGCTATTGGTACGCCAATGTATTCACATGTAAACGCATTATCTCTACAAATATGCAACGCATACAGACCATAAATCTACATATAAGACTGTTAAGGTATCGGTAGTAAATATAATAACAACAACAATAGCAACATATAACATTTCATACAAAGTCGTTGAGATAGCTAAGTGTGTATAGGACCATGTTTAATATATGTGGGTGTACTTCTGTCTATATATATATATACATAATATATATATATATTCCGTCTATATATACATGTATGTCTAAACGAAGACCAAGATATTTTAGTCTGTATGAAGGTTATATAAGAAATTGAATGAGTGCGTGTGTGGGTTTCTATTTTCTTTTTTTTTTTTTTATTACATCTGCTGGCAAAGCATAAAGATATATTAAATTGGTTAGTCTCTTTGATAAGTCTCTGAATAAGGAAAACTCATAAAAGAAAAACAAATTGGTGTTTAGCACAAAATTCCGAATTAATTTGTTATGTTTATTTGTGCTTAACATACTAGTCCAAACAAAAATTGGCAATAATTTTTGTTGATTCTTTTAAAAGGTAAGTAAAATATGCAAGAAAATATGGCCTATAGACAGGCAAGAAAACATAATGTTGGACTAACTTGGAATATTTAGCTTACACACCAGACTTGACGGCACGATCATGCGGTTATCACTCAATACATATCGTATTTCGCATCACTTTTATCGTGTATTATATGATATACACCATGGACTTACTCCGCACTATTTATACATGACTCTTTATAATAATGGGCATGTCTACACTTTTTTTCTTTGTTTTTGATACGACTAATCACTCAAGGCATCCTCCTTATTCGCGCAACGTGATGACGGTCAGAAAAAAGTGAGGAAAGACAAAGAAAGAAAGAAATGAAAAGGTCTGGGAAAGGGATGGGGGGGGGGGGGGGGGGGGGATAGCCACAGCCTGGTGGATGTGTGCTTAATCGATAAGTGTTATGCCTTCACCGGCAGAACACTCACTACAGCTACGACCTAAGCAAACTCCACCGCACTTGAGATTTAAACCCGCCAACCCTGACTTGACAGTTAGGAGTCTTACGTACACGACTACTCATGCATCTTATATCTTATTCCGCTTATTGTATATGACATGAAACATCATGAGCTACTTTCGCCTTACTTATACAGAATGGTTTTTCTGCTCGACGTTTGATTTTTAAATTTTATCCGCTGTTTATATTAAGAAGTTTAATCTTTCAAATAGAAATTAAAGTAAAGCAAAGACGAGAAGACAGTTTCGTAACCGTGGGAGAAAGCGGGGAACGATTTTGTCGACGAGCAAGAGAGAGAGAAAGAGTGATAATGGGAAAAAGAAAGTCGGGGAGAGAGAAAGAGAGTGTGAAAGAGAGAGAGAGAGATATACCCGGTTTTTTGTAAAAAAAAAGAATTGAGTTTAAGTTTGGTTTCCTAGATAAAGACTCGAAGTTGTAACAGAACTTATAACGGAGAGTTGGGCAGACAATCAGTCGTAAATTGATTGTGCCGCTTAACCCGATCAAGAATTCATGTAAATACGTTAAGAGTATTCGTTGCGTGGACATTTAGTGATCTAAATTCTGTATATGAAAATAAAAATATTTGGCAAAATTAATAACATTCCGTAAAGCGTACAACCGGTAGCAAGCTCACTTACCCACATGCACATATACTGGAATGCCCGGGTAAAGACAAAGATGTAGAGCACGCTATGTTTCACTGCAATACACTGAAGTACGGTACACCTTAAATAGAGGCTAGTGAGACATCACAGGGAATCACTGGCAATAACTAAGCCTGGAGCACCGTAGACGTGTTCTTAAGGAAAATGTTCCAAGAAGTACGACTCTTGGGAAGATAGCGGTTGAAGAGAAGAGGAAGTGGACCTCATAGGGTGTGTTACTCTAAGGTGTCACAATATGGCGCACATTAATCCCATACGAGAAATTGTGGGCTCGCGGAGGAGAGTGGTCGAAGTAATGCGTGTGTGGGAGCAGTATGGGCGCGTAGGCGCCATAGAAAGTGAATTATGCACGGTATTGTTACGTGTCAGTGTCGCATTACATAAAAAAAACTCTTACTATATTCATTATGGACTAGGAAACTGCAGTAAATATCTCGACTTTTTATTAAGGCACACAGACAAATGTGATTCCGACTATATCATTGAACTGTTTCCACTGAACGAAGAATTTACCCTAAGTGCAGGTATCTAAGATGCGTTGTGAGTTGAACGTGGATTTCTTATTTGTTTTTCTTTATAGTTTTTGTTGTTGCTGACAACATATAACTGGAGGCTTTTTATTGCAGATGCAGCACAAGCGATTAAAGTGAGCTCAACAAATAAAAAGCCAATATAACAATAAAATACAATAAATACCGATTATATCTGCGTATGTATGTAACTAAGTAAATGCATATGCGTGTACGTGTATGTTGGTTATATGTTTTTGTAAATATATTGTTACAGTTTTGTTGCTATTTGTTATTATGATTGTTGTTGCTTTAGTTACCTACATATTTTATTATCATTATGCAGCATTTATAATGGATGTAATTGCTTTTATTGTCAGCCATACTTCTATAGCTTTTGTTATTCGTTTTCTTTTTTTCTTTTTGTTTTTAACAAAAATAATTATCATTTTGAAATGGTGTAAACGTACACAATTTATTGTTGCCTCTCTGTCATCATCGTTACTGAGTCTTCACGATTATCATCATCATTGTCGCTACGCTCAAGTTTTGTTTGAGTGCCGTTGTGATTGACTGGATGGGTACGGTGTTGGTTCGGTGGCGGCTTGGCTGCCTTTTTTTTCATGAGTGGTATGAGTAATTTAAAGTTAAATCACGTTTATACGGTTATATCGATGTGTGCATCGTGGTTGATGATAGGATTCTTCCTCGCTTGCATAACATCATCGTTCTCGCCTAATTCGTATACCACCCGGTCATAAACCGTTTATAATAAGTTAAGACAACTAATGGAAATGATAGATAGCTTATATTGTATTTTAAGCTTTGCAAGCAAAATTGTTATTGTTGCTGTTGCTTCTGATATTGCTATGTCATTCTAGCCTTGATGTTTTGGGGATGGGAAAGTGCGATTAAAAATTAATATTCCAAAGTTGCTACAATGGCAATTTATTGTACTTGAAATACGTATTACACCAGCGGCTAAGACACAGACACACAAATTCTGGAATTAAACCGATTAGAATGATAATTGTTTACCTCACAAAAGAAGAAAAACATGAAAAAATATTAAGAAACCTTTTATAAGTGATCTCGACAAAAGTAGAAAATGTATCAGGGAAAAGTGTTATAGAAGAGTCAAAATATCAGAGCTATTTTGGATACTTTTGGCCGAAACGTAATCAAGATTTCAGGTTTTTAAGCAAATAGAAATTGTTCCGGGTGTAATACTTTACTATTTACATCAGTTGCCTGTACTAGGGACCATCTCTCCTATAATTTGTTTTTCATATTAGATAAAAAGGGGGGATTGTACTATTTCAGGTATTATTAGGCTCCTTTCTCATGACCATATTTCTTTCTACCGGTGACATAAACGTATGTTAAGTTTACGCAGATGTATGCAACGCCCAGAAGGATTTGCGAAACACTTACATTTTGTTACGGATCAATTCGGAAAGCGTTTCCCTCATATAGTACATTGTTTGTTTGTCTGTATGTTGTGTTTTCTAATGTTTAACCGGGCAGAAATTGTCGAGGCGTTTTGATGAAATTTGGTGCCCAGCGCTATTGAAAATAGTTCAGGTCGAATTAATCCAGGTTTCTTCACCTAAGTCTTTCCTATACTTTTGATAAATTAGTTGAGGCTTCGTCGTAATCTCTTTCGTGCTTTTAAAACCAATTTCCACTATATTGGTTATTGTACCCTACACCACATAAGGTGCAAAAGTATACTAAGATTGTATAGGTCTTTAATTATACTGATATAGTCAAAATCACTTTCTGAGTGGACTTAAGCCTAACTGTCCGTCTGTCCGGCTTGTTTTTTTGTGTTCAAATTAAAGGTCGCCATTTTTGAGATATTTCGATGACATTTAGTAGATGAACGGCCTATTGCCCAAGGACGAGCGCTACTGAAAATAAGTTGCATCGAGTCATTTTTCGCCCACTTTCCATACAACGCCCCATTTTGGAAGTTTGTTACATGGATATCTGCGGGATGTTGTAGGGCATTTGGTATTAGGTTAAGACCCACTATAGTACTTTTAGTTGTTTTTTTTGGAGCAATTTTTTTTTTAATTAAAAAAGTTACAGGAATAATTTGTCTTTATAAAGTATATGCTTATTCGTAGTCGACTTGTGTTCTGAGTAGTGCGTGTTTTCTTTTCGTCTGCGATTTTTAAGTTGTTTCGGTGATTTTGTGTATTTAGCTCGTGTCTTTTCAGTGTTTTTGCTAAAACTGGTTATAATCTTAAATATAAAATTTGCAGGGCTTTCGCTCTATATCCCACCTTCGCAGTCGTTTTCTCAATAACAACTCTACAATATATTCTCCGTACTTTCCCCCCATTAATTATATGCAGCGATTTTAACAGCTAGAATACCACTTGGGGCGCAACAGTGAGCAACAGTTGTGGTACTGTTTTAGAAAAGGCCTTCATTGAAAGTAATCCCTGCATTTTAAATGATGGAAAGCCAACGCACTTTTCAACTCATCACACCTTTTCACATATTGATTTAACGTGGTGCTCTCTTTCTTTGGTTTCCTGGTCTATGTCTGACGACCTACATAATAGTGATAGCAAGATTTCTATACAAAAATCAAAAAAAAGGAACATTTGTCGAAAGCAGATATGCGATGTAGGAAATCTACTGACGAGTACTAATGACGTACCAGTACAAAACGCTTCATATTCTCGGGCTCACGTTTTGCAACAAATATTGTTGGAAAACACACTGTCTTCGGTTAAAAAATTCTATTATAACAAGGGTAAATTTCTTACAGTACGTTGCTTGAAAAAGCCATTTGTACATTAACACGATTGCTTGTGTTACCAAAATGATTGTTTTAAGCAAGATTGACTATGCTTTGATAATTTATAGCAATAGGTGCAAATCTAACATCAACATCCCCAAATCGGTCTATCATCAAACCCTTAGAGCAAGGTGTTATGCTTTTCGAACAACGCCCATAAATAATATTATAATTGAAACTGGCCTCCCAGCTTTAGTAAATAGATTTTATGAGTTAAAAGCTAAAATAATCCCTAGGCTTCTTAACTCAAACAAATTTATGCTCGGTGAAGACGTGAGAAACATTATTATTTCCAAGGAAATTCAAAAATAGCCATCTGCAATTGACTTTTATTTGTACGTTGCAAAGGAATTGGACATCCCCTTAAAAGTTTTCCGCTCTTTTGGTGTTAAACCTCCATGGATTTTGAAAGACTGCTCTTTTGACATTTCGCTGTCTATGCACAAGAAAGAAGATACTCCAAATTACGTCTTCGGGAATCTAATAGCTGAAAAAACCAAGTACTGGAGAGTAATGGTTGAAATCTTTTATACACAGATGGCTCAAAATCTTCTGGTCTGCTTGTGCCTTGGTAGATGCTTCAGGATAGGTTCTTCTCAATCATTTATTTCACGAAAGTGCTTCAACTTTCACAACCAAAACCAGTTACCGACATTCTGTCTGTATTACAAGCTATTCGGAACCCTTCGACGTCGAGATGGAGCACAATCACCAAATTAAGAAATTTCATTAGAACACGCGGCGAAAAAATTAAAATGTTATGGCTACCTAGTCATATCGGTTTATTGGGAAATGTGCAGGCTGATCGAGCAGCGAAGTATGCTGCTGTATCTGGACCTATAATTGTGGATGATGTCTTGGCAAAGATACATTGAAAGAAAAGTTAAAGAGAAAATTACAGAACGAAATCTGCAATAGCATCATCAACACTACTCTTCCATTAACTCTCAATTAACTCCACCTTTATATCCAACAAATGTTGAGAAAACCAAGATCCAAACATTCTCGATAATTCGGCTTGGTCATACAATTGCAACTCATCAAGGGACCTTAAAGAAGTCTTCCTCCCTAATCTGCAATTGTGGACAAAAGCTCACTATAAAGCACCTTCTCTGCGACTGCCTTAACTTCTCCTTGGCTAGAAGTATTCAATTTGGAACGATTAACCCTTTGGACATTCTAAAATCAGCTTCAGAGCAGAATATCAATGCAATCTATTACTTTATCAGAACTGCTAGGCTCAATATCTAATGTACTCTTATAAATTAGAGCCGATAACCTGTGTTGCTAGTGCTCAATGCCTATTTTTAGTATAAGCATTTATTTCATTAGTCTAAAATCGTAATAATAATAATAATAATAATAACAAAATATATGCTAGCATAGCAAAGTTAAAACACATTGATGCTTTCTTGTTCTCGCAGGGAAGAAGCAATGTGATTTATCGTAATTATTAGGTAGTCCAGAAAGTTCTTCCGGTTTGCGCCGACACCAGGCTAACGCTTATTTTGTAAAAAACCTTGAAAACTGGATCAGCCGTGTTATGGTGATGAGATGTCAGCAAGACGTGGAAAGACCAAAATGAGCATATAAGATATATTTTACTTTCGTATTTCAAAAAAAGTAAAAGAGCAGCAGAAGCACTTAGACAAATATGCGCGGCATATGAAAATATCGCTGTAGCAGAGCATACTTGCCAAAATGTATTTGCGAAACTTTATTTTGGAAATTTTCAGCGTATGTTTTACCGCGTTCTGGTAGGCCAAATACCTTTGGCGATATCCAATTAAGGATTAGGATGAAAGCTGGTTGACACCTAGCGATCCGTGAGATTGCAGAAGCACTTAATTCAACCAAAACAACAAGTTTACTCCTTATATAAAAAAAAATTATTTTATTTCCTAGTGGAAACCTGCAAAAATTTTCTACATAATAAGATCTATATACAAAATTCAAGTATCCAAAAAATAGAACTATATGGTCCAAATGCCACACCGTTCCTTTTTTGCTGAAACGCTACTATGAATTAATTTTCAGCATAAAATAATAAAAATTAAGGCTTTTTTCGAAGGGCTTACTACTCATCAGATATTTTATATGGAGAGGGGGGCAAGAAATAAATCAAATCAAGTCCTCTTAATTTTTTCAGTTAATTACTATAAAAAACAAATTTTCATCACAAATAAAAACAATTAGGCGTTTTTGGCATATAAGCGTTTACGTTTCATGAGAATTCTTATATGCAGTGGAATCCAAAAAGTAGGACTATGTGAGAGAACTTAGGCATTATTTTTTATTAATATCCTAATTTTCATCATGAAATATTAGAATTTTGATCTTTTTACTATATAAAACTTTAGTTTCCGCAGGAATGGTTATATGAGAAGTGGATCAACAAATTGCCACAATCGGTCCAAATTTTTCACACCGATTTAAAAAGCCGGAATGCTACTACTTAGCCGAGAAATATTGAGAATTGCAACTTTTTCCAATTGACAGACGGGATTAGACAATGACAGGATTTAGAAAATGATTCTAAATCGAGCGGTATAATAAAAGGTGGATATATCTTAAGCCCTTGTGGGTGTTACATAATAAGTTACTAAATTAATGCACCAGAGGTGCAGGGTATAAAAAATTGGAGACCCACGATAATCACAATATAATAAATAAATATTTACTTAAAATATTAATTTCCTATCGCTTTTCTATTTAGAAGTTCGACACACACGACTCTTCTCTTCTATATATTGTCTCTCGCACAATGCTATCCTCTCTTTCCTCCTTTCTTCTATATATATTTATTTCTCTCGGATACTATTTCCTCTCCTCAGCGTATCTCTTCTTAAGCAAAATTTCAACGATATACAAAACTAATCCATTTAATGACAATATGTCTTTTTAATCTACAGCTCATGTTAAAGGATTTTCGTCACTCTTTTTGCCGCCATGTCGTTTGAGTTCACTTTGCTTTCCACTTTTCTCGTACTTTCTTTTACGTCTGGTGGTAAATTATAAGCACTAAGAGGCGTAAAACACGTTATTACAAAAAGTTACTTAAATAAGAGGATTTCGTGAAAGTGATACGGGGACTAAGAAGAGGAAAGTGGATACGGGACTAAAAACTACAAATCAGCGAATACAGTTATTTATTTACTAAGAATTTTGTCCTGATGGTTTCAAAAAGTGACTGCAGATTTTTATCCACTATCGAAGGTTGGAATTCTGTTATAAAAGTACGCCCCAGAGATCCAGTAACTTTTAGATAAGATAAAGACATAAGCAGGTCGTTGTCCGTTAATATATAAAGCTGTAAGGTCTTTACAGTTTAATGAACTTATTCAACGTTCCGATATAAAGAACGAAATGTACCTGCCGTGAAAGAAAATACTCACCTTTGAGCTACAATGAAAGCTCTATCTTAGGGCTCGTAAAAGGTATTTAAAATTTTGATAAGGCTCCGAAGTAGCTAAGTTGCGCATCACAATGACTTATAGATTTATTTATTGTTTGACGTACACTGGCCAACTTATTATCCAGGGCACACTCTTAGCACCAAATATTCTAATCATATCTGCCAGGAATTGCAGGTTACTTACAGTGGACAGAGTTTGCTTTTTTAATTTTGTCATGCGGTTATCAATTAGGAAACGTTACACGATCAGAGGAGGGACAGATGGACCAACCGAAAGAGCTAAATAAATGGACTCGAAATGCTTTATTTGTCCTAGCAGCATGGATTACGATAACGAAAGGGTACATCTTATCCTTCGATGATAATTGCAAACGCTTAAGCATTGTTTTCAAATCTTTGACGTAATTTAGAAGCGACCGTTTCATAAAGAAGGGAAAATTGTCGGATGAATTTTAAATTTTTTGCGCATATGGACTTAACCCAGCGAAAGTAGTTGGGAAAAATTTCAACTTCTTAGGATTATAATCTCGATAAAAAGCCATGATGAAGTCGATTCTGCTCTCTGCATATATTTTCCGTTGCGTATATTTGCATCCTTCGCAAACATTTGACAAATTTAATATACTCTTGAAATTTTGTATAACAATATTAGCTCTCATATCACGATTTTAAATAATTATACTCTACGCCAGTTGTGGTACAAAGATATATTATGTTGGCGCGGGTGTATGCAACACCAAGGAAGGCTTGAAATAGACCCACTTTTTATTATACCGATGAATTCAGAGCTACTTCCTGAATTGATTTAAGGTTATTTGTCCGTCGGTCCGTCTTGTGTTCAACCGACAGGCTGAAATTTTCAAGAGATTTTAATGAAATTTCGAACACTGGCATGTGTTGGTTCAAAGGTGAAGGTAATGGAAATGACGCGTATCGGACCACTTTTCCGATCATTTTCCACATAACGCTTCATTGTGAAAAGTCATTAAGTGAATAACTGTAGGATGATGTAGGATATTTAATAGTGCGTCGTGTCCCACCATAGTGTTTTTATTTGCGTTATTAAAAAATATAAAGGCAGTAAACGGAAATTCGTGCTTTGTGTTTCTGAAAAAAGACTAAATGAATAAAATTTACAAAAACAACGAGGAAAAAATCAAATTGAAATTATTCACTGAAAAGTACACCCACTAACATGCACATACATATATACATTACATATAACTTTATCAACTTATCAACTTGTTTAATGCTCATAAATATAAGCGCATAATAAAACCATAATAAACGTATGATTTAAAACAATTAAGGCAAAAAGGCCACGAAAAAAGTAAATAAAAAAAAAACTTTGTTTCAACAAGAAACTTCAAATTAATCTCGGCAACTAAGGTGCCTGTGAACTCGTACCCCTCGCGATACATTTACACCCACACTTTGACTTGTATACTTAAGCACCTGTAAGTATATGCAAATATGTCTATGTGTAAAGAGAGTCAGTCGCTTATTAACTCAATAGTTTCTCACAATTTTCACCTGTCACTACTGTGGCTGCCTAAACTTGAATACAAATTTGTGTCAGTTCGTTTATGGCGTGCGTGCGTATGTGGTTTATATGTATTTGGCTTTATTTAGCATTAACTAAATGTACTCGCAGTTAAGCTTAATATCAGGCTTTTACACAATATGCTATGTGGGCGTTTCAGACTATATGCAAACAACATACATACATACTGCGTAAAGCTTATGCCCACACATATATGCATACACATATTGTGATAGTGTGCATTATGCAAACATTAAAGCAATTTGTTTCAAGGTATGAATTACTGACGCCTGTAAACATTAAACAGGCACGCGTCCAATGCCGTTACTCTCTTCCTCTCTCTCTCGCACAATCTCTATGTTTTCCGCATATACAAACACTTAGATGTCGTTTGCGTGAACAACTATTAGTTGCAACAATATCCTCTCTGGGTGTGCAATGCAGTGCGGTGCATATTCATGTACAAACAGAACTTTGACAATATCTGGCCATTTTAAATTGCCTTCATTGTCTTTGTTGTTGCCGTTGCTGTGACTATTACTGTTTTTCATTCCTTTATGGAGTTCTTGTCTTTACCCACACCGCAACGCACCGCACCGCACCGCACCATACCGTTTGTATGTAGATAACTCTGTTTAGGTAATTTGTTGAACAATTTCATTGTTTTTGTGTTTTGTGTGCTGACATATCTCAGGGGAACAAATTACAAACATAAAACAAAATTTTAAATTTAACATAATTTAGCAATGAAATAGATTCAATGATACGTTCACCGGTATATGAAAGAAGGAGAGTGATGTTATTATAACATTTTAAACCTGTCACCAAAGGATGAGGGGTGTGGTCATTTCGTTAAAACGATTGCCATCATTGATTTAAACATGTCCGTCTGTCCGTCCGTGCAATGTCTATTGTAAATATTGTGTACCGCAAAAGCTATCGCTTTCAAATTTGGCAGACGCATAAGAAGTTCTTGCACGCAGCTTCCTATTGAAAATGGGTCGAAACAATCGAAGGACACACCTACAGTACCACGTAAACTAAAAAATCTCTCTGTTTTCTAAAACAAGAAATGGATTTTTTGCTCATTAATCACAAAGTGCAGCAGATAAATCTATAGAAATTGAAATGTATAACCTATGGGCAATGCTGTAGTACCTCCATAAATATAGAAAAAATTGGCTCAATTTTATGGTGTGTTATAATTTAATCTTTATTCAGAACTTTTATAATGCCCAGAAGCAAATTTTAAAAACCCCATTAAGTATATACATTTTTGGTCAGTTTTTCAATTTGATAAGCATCTAAGCATTTTCGTCCATCCGTCCGAATGGGTAGTACATGTGGTAAATATTCTTCGGTTTGCCAAAATGAAGATATCGCTCAAAAATTTAGAAAATAATTTAAAAATGATCAAACCAAGTCAAATGACACGCCCAAAACGGGAAAAATGAAAATTGAAAACATCCTTGTTTCCGGATTTTTTGCTCTTTACTCATAAACTGCGACAGAAATTCGGTATAATTTTTCACTTTAATCCTGAAAATAGAAAAATTCAGCCACGCTCACCCATTGTTATAGAGAAGAGAAACTTACTTCCTTTCCTTTTTTTAGTCTTGTTTAGGCTAACGCTAATGGGTATAAAAAATTCGACGACGACCAAATATAATTTTCTCGTTTGTTATTGTTTTGTTTGCTTTATGGTGAGTCTAAAATTAATTAATATTTAGTTCCACGTGTCGCTATGCGTGGACTTTTGTACAATATCTTATACCCTCACATTGCATTCCTAGTACCATAAGACTGAATGATCATAATATTTTATTCTCTGTGTGAAACCGAGACATTTAGTTAAATGACAGCTAAGATGGACAGGATAAGCTTTTGATTTTATTTACCATAGCTTTTGTAGCAGTTAATGTAATTGAATTAGAAAATTCGAAGCCTGCAGCCTGGTAAGTCAAGTTATTTTGATAGAATATTTAATGACGATTTTATTCTCTACATTTAATCTGATTTAACAATATTCTGATGGAATTCTTTGCCTTAGACTATGTTTTGTAAAGCAGCGCCGATTGTCTTACTAATAAGTGACGCAATTGCTAAATATGTTTTCTGGTGGTCATGCTTCTGCTTAGGGTGATATTTAGCGAAGCATTCACTTCTCATATTGTTTTCCATCTATTGCAAAACTCGCTTATGCGTGAGGAGGAGTCGCGACTCCGAGACGATATTCCCTGATGCAGAAAAGGCATAACGCTTACCGGGTAGGCGGCCGGCTAGTTCCTTTCTCTTTCTCCACTTCTTTCTGACCATCACCGTGACACACCCATAAAAAACGTCAATGTTTGATCATAATTTTACATTTTTGCAAAGATTTCCGCTTTTATGCTGACAGACAAAGATTTCATAGCCTAAAAATAAAACAATATATCCTAATGAATTAGAAAATATTTCTTAAATAACTGGTTAGTTATCACGTACCTCTGATATTTATTTAAGCGTTTTCTGCACATTTTTATACTCTACTCCAGTTTTGGTGTAAGTTTGTGCAAACTTATGTAAAACGCAGAAGGGTCTAAAATAGACTCGGCTTTTACTATGCCGATCGAATCCGAAAATGACTCCGTTTATCCTTCTATCTGTCTGCTGTCTGTTCATTCAACGTTCTGTTCATCATGCAAAAATGGAAAAGGGATATGACGAATAAGTTTTCCCCTTTTACCTATTTTTTACTTTCGAACACATGTCACGGATGCCTGCGGGTAATGGTGGTAATTGATCAACAGCACAGTGGAAGCCTTATGGCGGAAGCAGTCAGTTGATCAATTTGTGAGTCCTGACTGCTTGGGTGCGGCCCTTCGGGGAGTACTCGTGGTGGATGCGGTTGGCGAGTTCCTAAAATGGAACAATTGAGTGCAGCTAGGCCTCGCCATTCACCAGAGTGGGGTTTATTGTTCCATACACAATAAACTGTTCTGGACTCTGGTGCTGTTTAGGCCCCTACTCTGTGGGGATTGTCTAACTCGCCAGGGGGCGTAGTACGCTTAAAAGTGGTTTGGGCCACCGTGGGGTTAAGCCTTACAGGCAGGAACCCACGTTAAACCCTTGCCACAAATTCTGCAGATCGAGTGCATGGTAGAGTGCATGGTAGAGTGCATTAGACTAGTCTACCATGTTCAGTGCAATACCCGAGACCTATATATCTTGAAGAAAAGTAGTTCACTTGGGGCTGGCAACCAGGAAAGTATGGAGAATCTGAAGCAAGTACGGTTGTTTTTAACAACCGCCCAAAGTATGCCATAAGGCTTTGCAAAACAAACTGGGAGCCACGGGGGTCAGGAAGCTCGCCTCACAAAGCCACGTATGCCTGCGTGTATATGATGGACTTTGTCCTTAAGTCGTAATAAATAAATAAATTAATTATACTATTAATGCAAAAAGGAATTGACGGACGGCCTTCCCTTTGGCCGATTGATAGAAAATGTCTGGTAGATTAATTAATACATGCAAAAATAGAAAAGGGATATGACGAATAAGTTTTCCCCTTTTACCTATTTTTACTTTTGAACACATGTCACGGATGCCTGCGGGTAATGGTGGTAATTGATCAACAGCACAGTGGAAGCCTTATGGCGGAAGCAGTCAGTTGATCAATTTGTGAGTCCTGACTGCTTGGGTGCGGCCCTTCGGGGAGTACTCGTGGTGGTTGTGGTTGGCGAGTTCCTAGCTAAAATGGAACAATTGAGTGCAGCTAGGCCTCGCCATTCACCAGAGTGGGGTTTATTGTTCCATACACAATAAACTGTTCTGGACTCTGGTGCTGTTTAGGCCCCTACTCTGTGGGGATTGTCTATCTCGCCAGGGGGCGTAGTACGCTTAAAAGTGGCTTGGGCCACCGTGGGGTTAAGCCTTTCAGGCAGTAACCCACATTAAACCCTTGCCACAAAATTCTGCAGAACGAAATTTTTGAAATATTTTGTTAAAATTTAAACGCACATACACACACACGCTTTGACCCAAGGATGAACACTATTGAAAATTGTTCAGATCGGTCCACTTTTCTGATCTATATATGCCCTACCTGAAAAACTCATTATATGGAAAAACATTTGGATTTTCAAAATTTCCCGAAAAAACTCATTCTGTTGTAGCATTTAGAAATGCCCAATTGGTACGAAAAATTTGGTACGGCTGTGACAATTGTTTGAACCATTTCTCTCGTCTAAGCTTTTTTACAAAAACTGAATCTTCAAGCGGTAAAAAAGCGTAATTTTCAATATTTATATGAATTGGCATAAAAATCAATTTGTCACTTTGATCTTGCAGATCTATTTTTTGGATACCATTGTGTATAAGGATTCCTCCAGTATGCGGGCTTTCTTATTAACTATGTCTTTGCGTGAAAATAATTCTATTATTCCGATCTATTATTACCAACGCCGAGTAAATAGGTGTAGTAGGGTATCTAATAGTCGGCCTTGCCCGGATATATTAACGTTCCAAAGTTCTTACTTGTTTACGATGAAACGTCAAGGGCTCCGTTAGACTTAACCTTTCCAAAATGTTTTCCTTTTACCTTGCCTTGCGCTCACATATATATTTTCATATATAAATATTTTCGCACCTACTTTAATCATTTTATTATTTTATATGAATTCGTTTAAAGTTTCGCATCCGTACATTGGAGAATCCTGTTTTCCGCAAACTTCCATTATAGCAAATTTAATGAGGTTTTATTTGTAATCATAATTTATCAAAATTTTATCATAAAATTTTCAGTTGATTTTCTACTTTAGTGCACTACGTCTGTACTCAACCGACATACTTTCCTAGTTTTTGTTTTTTCAGTTGTTTTTGCTGTTATTTAGGTAATTAACGGGCAATAAAGCTATGATGTTATGGTGTAAAGTAAAACGAAAACAGAGAGAATAAGTGCTACCAGAATGGGCAAAAATGGAAACTGGGACAAACCTTATGTATATGTATGCACATACATACAAATGCACATAGAGAAGCGCAATTCATACAAATGCACTCATACAAATTACAATAATGTGTCTATTAAATGTTCTATGTATGTATGTACGTTGTCATGGCTTGGCCAGCCATGTACAGGACGGTATACTACTAATGTACAAGTATTATATGAAAGTTTAAAATAATTACAACATTTTCGCTTGGAAAACATATGTAAAAAAAAAAAAACTAAATAAATAAATAAAAAAAAAAAACAAATTGAAATATAAAAAAAAAAAAAACAACCAAAGTACTAGACCAACTAAAAATTGCTGGTAATGTTTAAAAATTAGGTCAACAATTATAAAATTGAGAAATATAGAGAAAAAAAAAAAAAAATTAATTAAAACAAAAAAAAAAACATTATTTTGTTTAATTTAAAAGAAACCAAAATTTTAAATATTTCCGCTTCATTGAAATTCTTTTCAAAATTTTTATAAGCAATTTGCTTGAATAACTTAAGAAATGGAAATATTCTTGTGTTACCGGTTCCACCCACCATTTAATAATAATAAAATACACTGTAAAATTATTCCATAAAGTGATAAATCGTTTTTTGACCACAAAAATAAACTTATGACTAATTTACTGTGAAATTTTTACGATATTTAACACAGAACAAGTGTTCAAATTACTGCAAACGTTGTTGCTGTTGTTGTTGATGCTTGAATGAATTCAAGTTTGTAACAAAATCATTGATTAATAACATAACCGATATGTACTCGAACAGCAACAGCAAACAATAAAAAAAAAAATAAAATTTTTTTTTTTTTTTACATAAATATATATAAGAGTATGGCTTTTAATTATGAATGACCGTTAACACCATTCAACAGCTTAAATATGGGAAGTAACTCCAGCAAAACGTATAGTAGTTGCACACCAATCAAACGGTGTGTTGACAATATTTTGAAGACAATTTGTGGTTACTAAGTATAAAACTAGTCATTACTTAAGTCCTTTGCAAACAGCATTTCTGATGAGCTGCATAAACTTGTGCGCGTAAGGGTGGAATAATTTTTCTGAAGTTTGAAAAATACAAGAAAACAGTTAGAAAGTGCCCGTTACTTATACATGCGTACATGCGTAGCTCTGATTAGACAATGCTTAAAATGAAGGTTAGATTTAAGACTTAAGTTAGTCACAGTTAATGTAGAAGATATTTTAAGAGCAAGCGTATACTCATGCTAATGATGAACTGCGGGTGTATCACGCCAATGATTATTCAATGCAACCATGCTAGGAGTACCCCCATCTGTTCAGCTCCCAATGGAGTAAAGTTTACTTTGATTGTAGCTATAATGAGTGTTGAATTCATAAACCGATTGGGGTACACATCCACTAAACTGCCATCACCCCTTTCCCATCTCTTTCTCTTTCTTTACTTCTTTCTGACCGTCACATCTCCTGACTGACTAGACATATTAAAAGAAGCGAGAAAATTATATTCAGTCATGACCGAATCTTTTCTATACCCATAGTTCGGTAGACGGACAGATGCGCACACGATTAGACGGACATGTTTAGGTGCTTTTCAAATTTGAAACTGGCCCAGAATTTATATATTTTATGGGCTTTTCGAAGCTCGCGCGGATAAAAGCTTTATACGCTTTATAACGCTTGATTTTAAATAAATATTAATCGTATAATGTAATTTTAAAAAAACAAATATATATATATATATAATAATGATTTTAAATAAATAAAGCGTTATATAAAAGCTTAAAAAAAGAAAATTGGAACTATGACACAATTGAGTAGGCGTGATCGATGTTATAGAAATACTACAGCATCGCCCATAGAATTTATGTTAAAATTTTTATAGATTTTTTTGATGTACTAATGTATGAGTAATGGGCAGAAAATGAATTATTTATAGCTTTTAAAAAATAAAATCCTCACTTTGCAAAGTACTGTCGGCAGGTTCTTCGATCGATTCGGCCCATTTTCAACACCAATCTGCGTGCAAATATTTCCAATGTTTTTGTCAAATTTGCAGACGATAGTTTAATGTTTGTGGCCTGTGAATGTTTAGGACTGTGAAGGACCGATATTCTTAAATCTCTTTAGAATTTGATGTTGATGAAGAAGATATACACTTTCCGGGGTCTCTGTAGCTTTCTTCTGGGCATGGGAAACGTTTTGACAAAATGGATATATCCCTAATATTATGAAAAAACCAAAAAAAAATTAGTTTCCTTTGATTGTAGTTATAACGTGTACTTAGTCGCTTGCTTGACAAATATTATATAATAACATTATTTACAAGGTTATTCAAAATAGTACCTTTAATGAAACATGTGGAACCCGATTAAGGAATTCGCTACGGCCTAGTATACGAGATTTTAGATTTTTAGCAAGCATTCTATATGGGTTAAAACTTCATTACCGAAATTGCTTTAGCTAAGCAAATTTCTTGACGGGCTCACTATTCGCCAATTTAGTGAACTGTAACATGTCTTGATTCAATGCTTTAAGCCCTGATGCACGTCAATGTGAGTTTATTTCCCTTGAAGTGACTTAAAGAAGAAGAAACTCAGTTGGAGTCGCGTTGCTCGGTTCAATGAACCTAGGGGCAATGTATTCAGCATTCGGTGAAATACTGGCATTCTTGTATTATTAGCAATGGACTTTAGATACGTTGAGATAAACTTTGAAAGAGAAATACATCTCTTTTTGCTTTACTTCATGAGACTATATAATGACATAATGTAAATTGAATTTCAAGAAATCCGCAACCCTTGTAAATGGGTAGAAATTCCTTACAAATTCCAAAAACTATGACTAATGAAAAATTTGTCCAAAATTGGAAAGCAATTGCTTTACCAAATTACGTCGAAATGCAATTTTACAATCATTTTGAGGTTAGATTGAGGTAATAGGTACATCTAAGCTACAAGAAGTCCTTCCTAATTCCAAGGTGTTCTGAATTGTCAAATCGTGTTTTGCAAGGGGAATGGCAAGATATGACCATATTATTCATAAACTTTCCGATAATACCTAATGGTATGTCCTCGTGCTGCAAGCGACAGCTTTCCTGTTTGGCATTTCCTTTCGAAATGTTAGAAATGATTAAAAGATTGTTGGATTAAGTTCAGAGTGATGCCATATGATGACCATAAGTGTTGCCGTCAGACATGGCTCAGAAAAAATGATGGGATTTCTGTGGTTTTTGGGTCCCTCGATGTTTCCTTTTGTATAGGGAGTTTCTTACAGTTCTCTACTATGGAGTCAATTACTGAAATCAAGAGAAGTGTTAAGCACAGCTTTTAGATTAATAGATAACGAAATAATAATAATAATATTTTATATTGAACTTATCTAGATTGTAGAACTTAAATTATATCATCACGAATAACGTATGTTGAGCTATCTTAAATTTTGAAGTGGAATTGTTGAAGGCTATGGTTTACGACTTTTGTTCTCCTGCTTTTCTAAATCAAGAGATAGCGAGCACAAAACCATTAATAATAATACCTTACTACCCGACTTTTGAACCTATTTCAATCTTTGCAAGCTACCCAATTCACAAGTTTTTAACTCTCTAGAGGACTTGCACTAAAAAAAAAAAGTTTCAAGATCTCTGTTGTGAAATTCTCTTCACTTTTTAGCTGTTGCGATAAGGCGACTTCCCATAGCTTTAATAAGCTGTAAATCGAACATTCTCAGTCATGATCATTTTATGAATGAAATATTAAACACGTGTGTGGGTTGTTCATATTTACATTCAAAACACTTTCAAAGGTTTTTAAAAAGCATAATCGTAGATGTAAATGCTCACATTGTAAAAATGTATGGTAGTAGAATTTTCAATCTTTCGGTCTCTTTCCTTCTCCATAGCCCTCTTCCGCACTAAGTTTGTTTTCATTCAATTCATTTAGCAAAGGTGATAATGACTTACTTCGTATCGGCGTTTTTTATTTGAAGTGTAATTTAAGCTTGTCGACCAGTATTGTTGTTATTTTGATTCTTAACTAGCTGGGTGGGTATGTTTGTGTGCCCTGAATGCGATTGTTTAATTTCCATAAAAGCATTATATAAACAACAAAAGCAACGATAACGTTAATAACAAATATTGAAATTTACTAGAATATCAAGTGCGGTAAAGTTGGGAAAAATAAAATGTAAAGAATTTTTTTTTTTTTTCTTTTTCAAGTCAATTAAAATTTACTTAATTCGATTGATTGCTGAAACAGAAAGAGTCGGACAACTGCAAAAATGATCTGTTAATTATCTTGGATTGTTTAAATATTCTGCTCGTACTTTTATTATTTTCCTCCATGATTTCTTTCCATTTAATTAATAATAATTGTATTTCACTCTCGGATGTCCTTATATAGCCAAAACCTTGAACACATTTTTCCGCGAAATAAACAGTTGAGCAATCTCGTGGAAAATGTTTTTTAAATACATTAACATAAAAGAATAAAAAAAAATGGAAAAAAAATTACAATTAGTGGCACAATTACGTGCATACGCATGCAAACGCAGCAACGCATATAAATAAACATTTACTTTCACGTCAAGATAAAATATTCATGAATTTATTTTAAGCATTTATTTACATTATTTCATTTTCGTGGCCATTGTTGTTTTATATACAATCTGGGCGAAAAGTATCCGGAACTTTCAATCATAAAACCTTTTAGCCAGTTCTCTTCGTTTTAGTTTTTCCTATACTGTTAACAGATTAGTTGAGTGTTCGCCTTGGCGTCTGTTTTGCCTTTAAAACGATTTTCACTACTTGAGACACAAAAACATATCAAGCTCATGCGATTATATGCTACACCCGGAAGAGCTTAAGATAGATCTAACTTTTACTGTACCGACAGAATCAGAAACTCTTTCTGAAGTGACTTAAGCCTGCGTGTCTGTCCGCCTATCTGTCTGGTTTTCTTGTGTCCAACCTGCAGGCCGTAGTGTTCGAGATGTGTTGATAAAATTTGCTACACGGGCGTATTTCGCTCAAAGAATGAAAGCTACACTATGCTAATATTCCTATATGTATTTATATTTGTTTTTATACGATACGGCACGGGTATAAAGTTCGTGCAGATACATGCAAAACCACGAAAGACTTGAGACATTTTATTATATCGATTAAAGCTTATCTGCCCGTCTCGTTCATATCGTAATTTTCGAAATATTTTAATGACATTTGGTACACTGGCCTGCTTTAGCCCAAGTACGAACACGGATCAGATCACGTCCTTGACCACTTCCCATATAACCTCTTATTTTAAAAAGTCCTTATATGAATAACTGCAGAGTGGTGTAGAGTAGGTTGACCCACTGTAGAATTTTTCCTTTTTTTTTGGTGACTTAATTGCTTGTTCAAGTTTGGCAACTCTGCGTGCGCGTTGTAGTTGCGTTTTAATTCTGTGCAAGAAATATTTCAATCTCTTAATGTATTTCTTAGCTTTTTGGGTTTTTTCATGTCTAAATTATAAAAATCTTTAAAAGAATAAAGTGTGAATTTAACTTACATAAATTATATTAATCTTTTATGTGAAAAACTCATATCGGTTTTGTGCAACCAACAATTAGAGCTCTTGGTAAAAGTTCCTATTTTTTCTGTTAATCTTTGTTTAAGGTTTCTTTTGCTTTCGCTCTATATTTACAGTGGGAAAGTAAGTGAGAAGTTTGCTTCAATTTGCTGAAAATTTGTGCAGTGGAATCTTTTAGTTTTTTCTTTTGTTGTTGGCGCGAAAACAGGCCCTGAATCGCAACGATTCATCTCGTGTTGGCTGTGTGATGGTTTTTACATTTTGGTTTGCATACTGTACTGGTATTATCGGCTGTGCTGCCGATACAGTCCTTAATCCCTCAAAAAGGTTTCGATGGCCATGTCCTGACTGTAGATAGCGGGACATAGATATCTACAAACTCTTCATGGAGACGAGAAATTGTTTCTCAGATTTGTGCAAAAATCTCGTCTTCTTGTGGGAGAAATTTGAAATGCTTAAGACTGGGTTTGACGAGTGCCGTTATATTGCGCACTCATCTTCTTCTCCAGCTAGCAAAGTTACAAGTCGTAGCGTAGCGTCGTCACATGTGGATTCTCATAAGTCCGATTCGTTGGTGCAAGTTAGCGATTCCTCAAAGTCTACGAAGATAGTTTGCGTTTCTGCTATTGTTGAGTCGGTCGGTAACAAAAGAGTTGCAAAGAAGCTGGGAAGTCCTTCTGGTTTGAGCTATGCTGAAGTGGCAAGGGTATCTCCTCCCATTGACGTCACTCAATTTACTTAGGCGTCATCGCCTAAACCTAATAATGAGAATAGTAAATCGTCCTCTCCCTCTGGCTGTTCGAGTGCGAGCGCTGGTCGCCAAACTGGCCACGTCGCACAAGCTGCTCGTGCAAGTGTGGTTACCTCTTTTAGATTCTCCCCAATTCCTCATCTGTGAACCCTACTGCTGCTAGTAACATTTGCTTGAGGGCAGTTCCTGCCAGAAAGGCAATATTTGTGTCAAAACTGGCATCTGATAGACCTGCAGATAACATAAAAAGTTATCTGGCGGCGAAATTCCCCTCTGTCAATTTAAAGCGCGTTAGCATTTTCACACTGACTCCTTCTCAACCTAGAGAAATCTCTTCTAAAATTCTAGTGCCGACTGAAAACTTGGTTGTTAAATAATAAAGGAATTTATTTCTTATGATCGACACCGTAATACTAATGCAGTATCCCTTTCCCCTTCAAAAAACTATATATTTCTTCAGGCTCATTATCTGTCATTTACCAAAATGTTTGGGGCCTAAATTCAAAAATTCCTTCTACTTTCCTAAATTCAATGAGCACGAAGTTTTTCTGTTTGGCGTTCACTGAAACTTGTTTGAAGCCTGATCTACATTCGTCGGAACTTTTCCGTAATTCGTTTCAGGTTTTCAGAAATGATTGATTGTATCGCAATGGTGGCGGTGTTTTAATTGCACATATTTACGGCAGTCCCCTCCTATTCAATTGAATTTCTCAGTATTCCCGACGTTGAATTTGCCGCCATTCGAGCGAAATTTCCTAATGAACACTTATATGTGACCTGCTTCTATATTTCCCCAGTTTCGGATATCTCCATATATGAGAAACAGGCCGCCCTCATTTGCGCAGTGGCCAAGCAATCCAAACCTATCGATATAGTCATTGCGTTGAGTGACTTCAATTTGCCTCAAGTCACTTGATGTTACAGTAATAGTTCTGGCTGCTTGGGTTCTACTTCAACATCTGATAGATCATCTTTTTCCATAAAATCAATGTTTCAATGCTAAAGTCAAATCTTTCACTTATTATGCCTTATTTCTCAGTTGGAAGTATTGATAGCTTACTGTTGTCGTTCTATATTAAATCAAGCTATTTCTGCATCCGTTCCGATCAAGCAGTCCCGTCCTTGAAGCAAGTGTTCCCCGTGATTTAATAAAACAACTAAATATTACAAGAAAAGTAAAAACAATTTCAAAAAATTCTCGAAAAGTGGTTCTTTCTTCAGCTATTCCACGTACAGAGTGTTTGCTCATCCTAAATACTTTTTTAAGTTCGTTAATTCCAAAAGAAAAATCTCCATAAATCCCTCGCATGTTTCTCTTAATGGCTCTGAGTCCTCATATGATATTAAAGCATCAAATCTCTTTGCGGAACACTTCTGACAAAGCTTTTCGACTGCTAAAACTATCCATATCCGATTACTAACTTGGTTTCAATTCCTAAATTGGTTATATTTGAAAATGACGTTTTTGAGCTCTCTAAAATATAATTGTGCGCCTGGATCTGATGGAATTCCATCATGTGTTATCTCAAAGATTTTTAACAAGTCCTTGAATTTAGGTGCTTTCCTTCTATTTGACCATCGGTTATGTTTTAACCTGCATATTGAGCTCCCGTTAAGCAAAGCTAGGTCCGTGCTTGGTTCTATAAAGAGGTGGTCCAAAGAGCTTGACGATCCTTATATTACGAAAAGGCTGTACATGTGTCTAGTTGGACCTATACGTGAGTAGACCTCTGTTGCGTGGTCTCCTCCATAAAGATGCTATGTAAATTCAACTAAATCTGTTCAAAAGCAATTCTTGCTGTTTGCCCTTATAAGTTTGGAGTGGGACCCGCTTGCCTCTTTATCTCCTTATGAAAATAGGTTGCTTCCGTTCCCCTTACCGTCACTTGCGAATCGTAGATACGTTCTTGGGGTTTCCTTCTTAGTCAAAGTAATAAATGGCATTACTTCGTTATATCTCTAACCGCTTCTCTAGGCACTCTATGTTGATTAAGCTTAGTCAATGTAAATACAATTATGAGCTATTTAAACCGCTCAGAGTTGTTTGCAGAAACCAAAATGATGTTTATCCCTTATTCTCATTATCAGACTCTTTAAAGTCTATTAAAGCAACTTTGGTCAACATTTGCGGTCTACCTATGTCGTGCTTAAATTAACATTCGATTCTTAATATCGAATTTTTTATTTAAAATAATATTGTGTTGTTGACGTGTTGGTTGCCAAGCTTATGCATGTTTGCAAAGGTTTAGGGGTTCACCTGCAATCTGGATCTGTTCTTGTGGCGGGTGTGCTTCTGTGCTAGCTGTGAACATGCTTTTTTCTTTTTTTTTTCTCTCTTTTTATTTATTTATACACGAATTATAATTTTTAACTTTTTAATTTATTTTTAAACTTAGTTTCTTATTATCATTCTTCTTTCTTTGTTCCTTTTTATTGTATACTAGTTTTAAAACAATTAGTATAAGATTTTCTATTAAGATGCACTTAATTCGACTGTAATTTTCTTTAGTTGTAGTTCATGTATAAATGGGTAAAATAAATAAAATAAATAAATATAAGGCTGGCATAGGACCCGTTTTATTTAATATATACATTAGTGGTCTCTCCTCGGTAATTAAATCCAGCTAGGTTTTAATGTACGCTGACGATGTTAAATTGTTTTGTTCCTTCTCCTTGGAACACCAGTCGTGTCCTCTTCAAACTGACTTATTAATTTGGTTACATGGTGCTCGTTAAATTTTATGAAATTAAATCTAAAAAGATGCAAGAAGAAGGAAATCGTCCATTACTGAGTATTTGAATGATTCACACAAGTTGGAAAACATTGATTCGTTCATCAATTTAGAAGTTTTATTCGATCAAAGATTACGCTTGCACTTTGAGCTCTCTTTAAGTAAAAGTAAATCCGCGCTTGTTTTCATTAAAAGATGGTCCAAGGAGCTGAGGTATCCTTACCTTAGACCACTACTTCCGCAAGCCTCGGTTGTGTGATCTCCCTCATACAAGTGTTCATTCATTTGAATCAGTTCAAAAGCAATTCTTGCTGTTTGCCCTTAGAAATTTGGTTTGCGACTCGCTTGTCTCTTTGCCTCCTTATAAAAATAGGTTGCTTCTGTTCTCCTTACCGTCACTTGAGGAACGTAGATTTATTGTTGGCGTTTCCTTCGTAACCAAACTAATAAATGGTGCTATTGACTCGCCTGCATTACTTGGTGAGATCAACTTTAATGTCGCTAACCGTTTCTCTAGGCACTTTCTGTCTATTAAGCTGAATCAATGCAAATAAAATTATAAGCTCTTTAACCCGTTTGGAATTATCTTCAGAAACCTAAACGATGCGTATCACTAAATCTCAATATTGGATTCTATAAAATCTATCAAAACAATTTTACTTAATACGCGCGATTTGCCTATGTCGTATTTAAACTAAGTTTTAACCTCAATATCTCATTATTGTATCTCATTATCAACTAATTGATGTTGTTTACTGTATCGGTTGCCTAGCTTTTGCATGTTTGCGATGACTTAAGGTTTCAGTTGTGATTGGTTCGGTACTGGTTGTGGGTGTGCCTCTGTGCTGGCCTTTTTTCTTTTTTTTTCCTTATTTCTCCTTATATACTTTGTACTACTTTTTAATATTAATTAGTATAAGATTTACTACTAAGAGTCAATTGAATTTGTCTGTTAATTTTATTTGAGTTTCGTGTGTAGATAAATAAAATAAAATAAACAAAAATATATAAATAAACAAATAATAATGACTTCGTGCGATACTGCTTTCTCTTCGTGGTAAGTTATGAGACGTCGCCCCATAAATATAGACTTTTTCGAGGGATCTTGTCACGTAACACATTTAATAATAACATTTCTTCTACGCAGTTTGTTCCTCTAAAAGATATTGCCAGCCTTGTTCGGTCGCATTTCATGCCTCAAATGCAAGTCAAATATTTATGAGCTACGATCAACTGCGATCAACTCTGATAGCATTGAAAAAATGTACGATCATTTGGTATTGTTGGCCTGTTTTTTGTTTATAACGATGAATGTTAACCGAAACGATGCAGATTTTTTGATTATTCATATGCTAGACGAGTGTCTTCCGCAATAGTTCCATTTTCAAAAATTCAATTGATTATAATATTAAGTGACAGATGGCGTATTGGCGGCTCAGTGCAGTGATGATGGCATACTAACGAAAACTGATTATTTCCGGTTACTATATACACTGAAGTCGTCAGTGGCGAGAAAGTTGGTGGGTGAAAAGGCGTATAAAATGCATTTCTGCTGGTAATTATCCTAAAGACAATTTCAATATTTCTTGCTGAAATATTCAACTTAATTTCTACTTGTAATGCTCGGCTCACAGTGTATGCGTATGTAAATGCGTAACCGTCGGTTGTAATGGTAAGAACGTAAGAACGAGCCTTAGTAGCTATGTGCATTTATTGAAATTTGCAAAGGGTTTAATAAACATGCAGTAGCCAATTAAGGGCTGAAGCGTCATGTCGATCAAACATATTCCCGCGACATACTCAATTTTAAAAGTACGCAAACATGCACTTCAGTTCAAAAGCTTTCCGAAAAGAATAATAATAAAAACAAGAAAAAGAAGAACGCAAAAAATAGGAAAACCAAACTATACCAAGCAACACCGACAAAGAAAGTGAGAGAAAGGTTTACCACTTTTATCCGCATACATATTCGAAATCACATACACACGCACGCACGCACACACACATGTTCGTAAGTATGTAAATTGCGTTGCTCATAACATACAACGAGTGTTGCGTTAATGATAAACATGGCGATAATAGCGATGGTGATGATTATCATGATGATAATGATGAAAATGATCAACTTACCAATGTACACCACTATCCAGATAAATTGTGGTTAATACAGTAAAAGAATGTTGCATGTACATGAGAGCAATTAAACAGTGCAAGTGATTATATTAACTCGAGTAGCGTCGCACTTATTCCTGCACATACGCGTTGCGTATATGTAGCTACACAACCACCATTAAGGAAGATTACATTATTTCATTAAACGTTCGCAGTAACAAAGTGTATAAAATGCTGTGAGAATTAAATGTTTCGTTCTTTCCGTGAAATTTGTAAAATTGATTAATTTTCGCATACGTCTGTATATATGAGCATAGCATTACACGTAAGTAGATGTATATGTATTCCCTGATATTTTGAAAGCTTGTTTAAATATTTTTCTGGTCTTTTTGATTCATACTTTTTTGTAAGGTAATATTGTTAGCCTTCAAACGCAGCGATAAAGTTTATTTAACTGTCCAAGAATGAATTACCAAACAATAGTTTTACTACGGAAATATACTATGATTTATCCCCACATTAACCACAAGCCTTCGAATAAGACCGAATAACAGGCTAGCAACGACGTTGATTCGAGCAACTTATTATAAATGTCCGGCATTCTTTTTGTACTTCTTGTAGCTTGAGCTTTTGACCTGATGTGAGCTCCTGTCCGTCCGTAGACATTGGACAGCATTCAATGTATATAGATAGATAATAATGTAGGAACAAAATATATAGGACTTCAGAAGGATAAATTCCTTCCTTAACAACAAAAAAAAAAAGAACATACGACAAAATTTATTCTAGAACTGAACAAAAACTTAATATAAAATTTTTACAAAAATATTTCAAGTTTTAAAAACTACTTTGATGTGATTAATAACAAGCAAAAATTTAAGTTGGTTTAACTAGATTTGTCAATATAATAAATAGGAGTAAGAATTACAATCGTGAGTGTTATTAAAAGTAAATAAGGAGCAGAGCTTAATCAGAGACATAAATTCTAATAGTAATCCATATAGGAGAGTAGAGTGCCATCCGAAGAAAGAAATCATCTTGTAAGTGCTCGGGCACGCTCACTGAGTGATACCCTGGCATTGATAGACGGACAATAAAAATGTTCCCACAGGAAATTATTACGTGACTATAGTTTTCCTTCATAAGACTAAGACCAGTCTCTTAGGAAAAGACAGTTAAAGAGAATTAGACGGACACCAGGTCAAGCAAGAATAAAAAAAGGAGGTCAGAAATTTATCAAAGAGCTAACTCTTTTTCTTTTTATTTGAAAGTCAATCTCATCGTACAGGGAATGAAAAGGGAAAAATAGGAGGAGGAGTAGAGAAGAATATGACGGACAAGAGAGGATAGGGGGAAAAAATATGGAATAGTAGAGAGATACATAAAATGCAAGCCGTGATGGAGTGATGAAAAAAGAAGGAGGAAGAAGCAAATAGAGAAAAAAGCCGAAGAAGAACCACCGCAAAGCAGTGCACAAGTTTGCCGGATTGAAAATAGCTAGAAATACAACAAGGAATGTAAGTGAACAATTAAAACAATTATGGATAGAGCGCTACTCGAAAAAAAGAAAAGAAGCGAAGTAATAGAAACCAAAAAATACGACGAATAAATCGAGAGCTTAGTTATGAAAAAATAAAACAGAGAGAAAGAAACAGCGTTAGGTTGAACAATGTAGAATTGTGTAGTCTGGTAAACACATGGCGGAGAGGAAGGTTGTTCTCTGTTTCGGTTGTATACACGAGTGGGCTTTAAAGGCGTCTCCTTTGATCTCTTTGAACTTTGATTTTCAAACTCTTTTGCAAATTTTTAGGCGATATCTCCTTCTTTGCAAACGCGAGAAGGTGTACTACAGATACGACAAGCTGCGCACAAGGACAGATGGACGGGCTAACAAATGGATAGATGAACAGGTGGAAATGTTAAAGAAGTTCTCTGCTTTATAAAGTTCTTCAAAAGAAACTTCAACTTTGATATATTATAATATTGGATAGACATACCCTCATGCTCCTGTAACGGGTATAAAAACGTAAGCAAAAGAACGAAGACCACGACAGATTAATGGACATAATGAAAGACACAAAACGTGACGACAATACGTGAGAAAAAATGTAAATAATAAGGAACGAAGAGAAGATGGGCCGCTCGCTAATGAAAATTAAAAAGCAAGCTGTGGGGCACGTGGAAGGTTTATGAAGACAGCGCTTAAGACAATGGAAGCAAAGATAAAGCGAAAAAGAAAGCAAGCGAGGCTTCAGCGAAGTCGAAGAGAAATCAGTTTGTAACCGTCATACTGCAACTTGCAAATTGTTATCCAAACCGGTAGTAGCCTTGAGTCTATAATCGTTAAACGTACAAGATTGTCTAAAAAAGTGAAAGATAAAAATTTTGAAGCGTTCTTCATAGAATAAGTCTGAGAATATCAATAATACCTTCCCCCTTAAGTCCATTATATATAGTTTGTCGTGGCTTTCTTTTCCATAGCAAAGTAAACTGTAAAATATATTCTTACAGTTTATGACACCACGATACAACAGGCGAAAGACACGTACACATATACATCTTTTATCAAAACGTTTAACTCAAAATTTACATTTGAGGCAATTAACAGTTTACCTCAAAATTGTCACCGTTCCTCGTGGTAAGAACAGTAAAACCGGTAGCACTTGTACACGATACTCGTATACAATTATGGCACCAGGCAATAACAAATTTATGTAAGCAACTTAACGGGGTAATGGGAAAAGCAGAAATATAAATGTACAGCGAAAAAAGATATTTCTTCCTTTTTTCGTTTTTGCTTCGTTTAAAATATCAAATGTAATGGGCTTGCGGTGTGTGAGTTGTCGTTACTGTGGTCAAGCGTTTCGACCGCAAAGTCAGTTTCGAACTAAAGCACGCACATGGCAGCAAAGTTGCTGCAATAATTCTCCGCAAGACCTAGCACCACTGGCATCACTGGCCATTGGCATCAATAACATTGAGAACAACAATTGCAAGTACTTGACAATGTTGCGTTGAGGGAGTTATTTAAGCGAAGAGCCCAACAGCGCAAAAACGCACACCGTATAGCACAGTTATGTTGCAGTATCGTGCTGTGTTGTATTACGTTTATCGTACAGGTGCATAAATCAACATTTTCTGTTGTCTTGATGATATTTACCAGTTATTATTGTTACTCTCATTGTTGTAGTTGTTTGTTGCTTTCGCTGTTGTTATTGTTGTTGTTGTTATTGTTATTATTGGTTTATTGTTTGTTGTAGTATTGTCATTCTTGGCAGCAGATTCGTTGCAGTGGCAACTAAATGAGTTTGACTTGCGTAATAAAGTAATTGTGCCGATTTTTGTTTATTGCTTTCGCTTATATATTCCCCGATTGCTGTCCTAACCAAAAATGGGCCTTCAACGTCAAGAAATAAAACTGAAAAAAAAAGCAAAATTCACTTTTGCACCGTTTATGGTGTGCGGGTGTGTTTTGTTGTTCATTTACCGTTTTCGGATAATTTATATGTCGTCGTCGTCGTCATCGTCGTCATCGTCATCGTAGTCATGACGATAGTGGTGTGGTGGTGATGAAGATTATGATGATGGAAAACGGTTGAAAATTTGTAAAAACTCCAACAACAATTATCAAAATGTTTAATCATCATTTATCAGAAATGTAAGCGATTTTTGATTGTGCTTTATAAGTGTGTATAGCTGTGTGTGTGTGTGTGAATATGTGCATATGTAAACGTTTTTCTGTACACACATATACGAAAGTCCCCCCATTGCTACTGACACAATACCGACGATGAACTCAATTCAATGTGTGATATATGATATGTACATACGTATATATTCATATATTCATATACGTATGTGAATGAAGTTATATACGAATATTTATAAATGTAGATGTTTATGTGCGGCTACGTGTATGTATGTGTAAAGCATGAAAAGTTAAGTCATTACTGAATATCCAATTAGGGCATTTTTGCTTGGTTGGCTGCCTGGTTGAATGGTTGACTTGGTTTTGCTTGCTTTGGTTAGTTAGTTCGTTGGTCCGCTGATTTGCTATGTGGTATATCTGTATAAATTTGTATATATATATATATATA
>NW_023998442.1:1632342-1812518 GCF_014805625.2 Glossina fuscipes
TTTTTTTTTTAAAACATTTTTTTTTCTTTACTGTTTGGTATTGTTGTTGTTGCTGTTGTTGCTGGTGCTCTTGGTTTTCTCATTGCACTCTGATATTCGCTTTTGTGTTTATTTCTAATGTTTTGCTGATGATTGTTTCATTTAATCTGTTATTAGACTTTTTTTTCGGGAATTTTTTTGTTTTTTATACGCAAATCTTTCACGCTTGTGTGCGTAAAATTCACCAAATTACTCCACTGTCAGATATAAACGTAACGCTTTACAAGAGAAGTTGTGTATAGCAAAATCTTTTCAAAGGCAAACACACATTCGTTCGCCTACTTACACTGACTGAATTTAAACATTTGCATACAAATTGTACTGTTTTTTTCCTTCCTTATATGTTAAATATTAGTGCAAGTGTAGGTGAGTTTCAACGTAAAGCCTAAAATTATGTGTTAAATAATTTCTGTTTTTGTTAAGCTCTTTTGTTTTTTTTTTTTTTTTTTGCAAGTCTTAAATTGAAAGCAAAACTTAAAACTTTTATCGCAGCCATCCATACGCAATCATATGAAAATTATCCAAAAATATTTGAAAAGAGAAAAGGTTTTCAATAAATTTTGAAAATTTATTATAAAAAAGTTTTTATGTTCATCTCTTCCGTATGAAGAAAAGCGAGAAAGGAGAAGTATATGGAAAATGGAATATCTTTTTAGATATTAAACAAGTGCTACAAAGTGTTAAGAGTGAAACAGTTTGAATGGATGGTTTTTACCTTTCAAATACTTTTTCGATAATGAGCTTAGGTTAAAACGAAAGACAGGATCTGACTTATCCCGCGCTCCAAATAGAAAACAGAAAAACAAGACGGACAGACGGACAGACAAACTCACAGAAAGTGATTCCGAGTCGAACAATATAATAAACGATGGCTCTTTGTCTAGTGGTTTTGGATTTTGTGCACAAAGCAGTTATGGGTAAAAGCAAGGTATAGTTACGTGATTCTAACCCATCGGTCTTCAATAGCGGGGAACGAAATGATGAGATGCAGTTTCATCAAGAACAAGGTTCTGTCAATATTCCTAGTCTTTTCGATCATTTTTTTCGGGGTTGGGATTTTAGTGACGTTACGTTTGTTATTATAAGATATCAGATGGACAGATAGACAGATAGACAGATAAGCTCGATTGGTATAATAAAATATCACTCTGAGTGTTAAATAAATATCCCCGCAAGCTTAATATTGACTTTATAACAATTGTTGTAGAGTATAAAAACGGTAAAAAACGCACAACATCGCATTACTGCTTTGGGCATATCCTTAAAACCGGCTAACTTAATGCAAGATATTTATGTTTAAAAAAAATATTGCATTAAATACGGTCACGACGGCTAGTTGTTCAAGATAATATCAAGATTTTGCCTTAATAACCTCGACTCAAAATAACCTTGCGACGAGTTCAAAATTTATACGTGTTATGGAGTACAAGTTATCCCCATTGCTTCATTGCGAAATTTAGTTCATTTTCGTAAATCTATAAAAGAGTTTCAGGCCGACATCCTGTTGAAATGGCACGTTATACACATGTAGAGAGAATATATTTTGTTTTGTATGGGTTATGTAGTGAGTGCATCACGTTAATACTTGTGCCTTCGGTTAGGGGATGGATAGACATTGCTAAGAATTTTAAATTTGAAGAATTACACGAAGTTGCTGAAAGCTGATAACGGAAGAGACCCAAAATTTCGGTTATGGGTACAAAAATTGAATGTAAACAATTTCTACATAAGAAACTTGTCGCACATGTTGGTCTAAGAAGAAAATTTGAATATGTTTTATGGTCAGAAATTAAGAAATTTTTGGCAGACAGTGCGAGCAAGGGTAGGATGTGAAATCTCTTTTATATTCTAGAACCTTTCGATGCTAGTAATGCTTATATTCATATATATTTGTTTTCGTTTATAAGTTGCGCTCAATCCTCATTTTCCTTTTCGTTCTAGTAAAAAATGCGTTCCAAACATGCCGTTCAGTCCTTGAAAGGATATAGTTATTAAATGAGTCTAAAATTCTTTGAATAGCCTTTTGCTTAGAGATTGCAAAGAATGCGTTCATTGCTATTCCAAATTATGGACTTTGGGAGTTGCTCGGTACTACTTTCAAAGTCGGTTTCGTTTAAACAGAAAAACTTCAATTCCTTCTTTTGAAACCAGTGTCCGTTAATGAAAGGCATAATTTCTATGGGTAGAATAGTCTTAAACTTTGTTAAAAATGATGAAAGTCAAAGTTGCAGTCGATCAGATATTTTGCGAATCATTTGTCTCAATATTGCCAGAAATTAAATTATCAAGTTTAATCCGCATGAGTAGTTGATTAAGTAAGAATCACGACTATCAAGTGAGTATTCAAATCTCAATGCCGTAGAGTTTGTTTCGGTCGTAGCTATAGTGAATATTCAGGCGGTAAAGGTATAACACTTATTGATTGGGTCCACAAGTTCTAGATTCCGGCCACCACCTTTCAATTTCTTTCTTTGTTTCTCCTTCTTCACTTGTTTCTGAAAGTAACCGCGTTATGCGAATAGGAAACGATACCTAAGCGATTGGTCATATAAAAAAAAACCTAAAAATAAAGTTAAGGTTAAGATCACCATATTCTTCGTCAAATTGCCACGTGGCTGATATTTAAAGCCCCCTATTCCTAAAAGCTCACGTGTCAATCTTGTTACACCGTTTGAAAAATTTCATCGACTTTTTCGAGAGATCTTTGACATGAAAATTTCCAGAAGGGAATCGAGCAAACCACTCCTGAGTCTTTCGTTCATTCAAAGCATTCTCACCGTACACTTTACAAATTTTTCGCCATATTTTGGGGTTTATAGTAAAAAAGTATCACATGGCATATTTCTTTCATTTTCAAATCAATATAACATTAGCATAGAATTAAAAATTAGAAAACTATCTTCACAAAAATTGTAAGCTGAAATGTCATCTTCTAAGCACATGCTCGTTTAAGACAATGAGATGCCCGATATATGGACGTTAACACCATCCCGTGGAAAAATCTACAAATACTTTTTATATGGCCTAATAGTTGTTGCAATTTGTAAAAATTCTTTTCTCCTTACATTGGTAGATAGTCAGTAAAAATTATCTAAGAAAAAAATTATTTTGCGGAAATCTAAGCTCTTGTGTGGAGAAATCGCGTAAACCAAAGCTCAAGTGTAGACAATTAACAGAAGGTGGTTTATTGATAATTACTTCCAAGAAAAGATTCAAACAAACTTAGCTTCAATTGTAACAGATACAGAATCCGGAGAATCATTGATAAGAAGTGCTGCTTCGCTATCATCCTACCTTCTAAAGTCGAATAATAATAAACAAATTATTATTGCCTCGGTATGAATAGAATTATAATATATTTCAAATTTCTTTAGAATTCACTAAAACATTTATTTACGTTATGAATAATGAATAATGAAAATGAATTTTTGAATTAAATGAAAATTTGTTATGGTTTTTTTTATTTAGAATATTAAACAACGGTAAAAACAGATAAGAAAATTGTAAGTAGATTAAAGCGAGTCTTAAACGACCGTTAAAACCGCTTAAATAAATTATTGACTATAAATTTAACAGTAGACTACTCCTCTTCCGTCTGTAGATTTCGTGTGAACACCTATAGTAGATTCGTTTAAGGCCACGTCCTCGATAACGTCTGAGTTAAATACCAAATGATAAACGATGTTCTAGTGAGCAAAGCAATGGCCGCCAATTCGGAGGATTAATGTCCCTGAACGATTGCTCGGTGACAGGAGTACTTTCCTTGGAGAGTCGTCGACACTGTCGGGAGTCATCTACCTGCAGCCTTCCTCACTGCGTGGATAACTTCAAAGAAGGCCCAGTATGTAACCACATGGTTATGGGGGGGATAATGAAGTTTGATATGGTGCCTGGCACAGGATACGTTGATTACTTCTCCTTGTACAAAAAAAAAAACAAGGGGGAAAGTAATTGAGTGGCTTAACGCGAAGAATGGATAATCCGAAAGCAAAACTGAACACAATGACACGTGTAATGCTGATAATTCTAAAGCACATATTTTGCGCTCACTCAATGTTACGGGTACCTGCGTGAGAGGGTAAGGGTGGTTGAATCGTTTAAAACGGACCTAAGAATTTATGCTTGCCAAGATCCCTCGGGGTAAACCTTGCACTTATATATAAGACGCAAGAAAATTCGGTGAAAGATGGTGTATGCAACCATAATTTAAACAAGTGGTTTGCCTGATGAGAAGGGTTTTTATATGTCTTAAATGGAGAACACAAATGGGTTTAGGCGATGTGTTAGACCTGACCGCTTGGGTGCGGTTCTTCGGCAAGTGCTCTAAATAAATAGAAATGCTTGATAAGCCTCACACTGCCCAGAGGTGAAGCTTCGGGCCGTAACCAAACTTTCCTTCTGGTACTTTAGTTCTTGGAACAGGCGCTCTCCCCTGCAGGGTTGACTTGCAAGACTGAGAGGTGTTCTAATTCATTAACTAATTCACGCTTCACGCCAGGTGCAGACGTTAACAATTGACATACTCTGTTCCTGATGTGTCGGAAAGAGACAATGGATAATAATCACTTGGTCCCTTTTAGTCTAGGTAGGGCCTAGCTAACAATTCAATATTCAATGCTCTCACGAATTGTGTTCACCATACCCACCACAGAGCTCCCCGAAGATCCTTTTGGTGTTGGCAGATCGAACATAGTGAGAATAGCTTTTTTTGCCAGGACTGCTCTTTTAATGAGCATCTGACAGCTGAATTCTATGTTGCTTTTGTTATCACTGTTTTGAACACACTCTTTAAAAAAAGTATTCGGCACAGATTGCGCTCCTAGCCACGTCATTATGCCTTTGGTATGTAAGAGTTTGCGAACCTTGAATTTCCCTAATAGTTTTGAAATAAAAAAGAAAGTCTTTAAAGAGAAAACTTCTCGATGGCTTCCCCATACAGAGTTTTCTTTCGCTGGGAACTACTCTATTCAATATTTCTATAACACGCAGTTAGCTTTAAAATTATTATGGAACTTTGATTTTGTTTTGACATTATTCAATTGTGCACATCTCTAGGTTATATGACGACGGCTTATAAGCCCGAAGAATGCGTGCACCTCTCCAAGATTAGCTAAAAACTTAGCGAAAAAATCGTTTTATTTAGTTCACGAATAGAACAAAGGGGAGGCAAAAAGATTTTTAAACTGTAAATGTTAGAAGATAATCATCCAAATATTATAAGAAACATTTATTTTATTTTATTAGCTCAATACAAATAAGTTGGGATAAGTTGACGAATAAACAATTCTTCAGGCATAGACGATAATTAAAATTGGCGCTTTCCTTCCAATTTTCTCACAGTCGTCTAAAGCATAAGTACAGTAAATATAACGTGCGATTAGGAAAGAAGCAAGACTCGTTTTGAACGCCCATTTAGAAGTAAGTGTATCGCGTATAGCGTATAGCGTAGTTTAAGTTGTATTCACATATTGTTAACTTTTTTCATATATACTATTAGTTAAGAATTGCAGGCGTAAAGTTGCTTATTTTATGCTTGCAATCAGGGCCGGAATGAAATATGGAAAAGTTGTCATATTCGAAATATGTCAGCTGATTTACTCCGAATGTGATCAGTAAACCGATTGGCAACGCCATTTTAATTCCGCCCGGTGACATAGAGGAAAAGACGTTTGGGCATCCTCTTCCTTGTGAATAGAACCACCGATAAGGTAACACATCACTAAGAGTAAGAAAATCTGCCATCCTTTGCTTATCCTTCATAACATGGATATTTCGATACAAGGCAATTACTCATTACATTATTAATTAATAGCCATTAGGTTTTTCATAGTCCTTTCCCCTTCTTATTATATTATTAATTAATAGCCGTTAGGTTTTTCATAGTCATTTCCCCTTCTTATTCGATCCACTTTCTCTAAGTTCCGTATAAAACAAAACTTAATTATAACGTTTAAGAGGTAGTAGGACTCTTTATTCAAGCGGGAAATATATATATTAAAGGTAAAGACGCCTGGACCAACAGATGGGTCATATCCCGGGAAGAGAAATAAATAATTTTTCTAAATAGAAAAAATAATTGCTAGAAGCGCCTATAATGAATAAAACTATATTTTCATTTTAATTTAACCAAATGTATATTAAGGAGTCGGGCCACCACATGTAAGCTCCTTACTCATCTTCACGCCTAATTTCAAATTTACACTTGAAAGATGCACATGCATGCTTAGTTTCATCTTATTATCTCTTCGCTATAAAGCTTGAGTGTCTACACTGGTAGGCGGACGGACGGATAGACGTAGTTGAAACAACTCAAAGCATCAATTTGATGAACATGTAGAAGCGTCTCCAATATATATATTTTTTGGTATTACAAACGGAATAATCTATTTAATATACTTCAACTTTACTTTGATGGCTATTATGTGTTTTTTTTTCTAAGTTTTCTTAAAATTTGTCATTGAAAACAAATGTACACGGCAAGCCCTAAAAAACGATTAAAAATTAGATTTTAAAAGGAAATCACGACACATGTATAAATTGTCACATAAACGCAATGCCGCAGTATTTCCCAAAAGGGGTCAGCGTTTCTATGAAAGCAAACAAAATAACTGATAAGTAAATATTAGCTTTGTGTTGTTTGTCGGTGATGATGATTACACTTAATATATATAAAATATTTTTTACAGCTTTTCATAAAATTGCTTTCAGTTTTATTCCATCTGTTGTAGCATAAGCAAGCAAAGTAAGAAGAACTTTCCTATTGTTTTTTTGATTTTCAAAAATAACATAAATTTATTTTCTTTACAAAAAGGTTCTAACATTTCTCAACATGAATTTCTGGAGTGTATTAAGCATCGTCCTTGCCCTGTTCGCCTTAGCAATGGGTCAAAATTGTCCCGCTAAATTCAATTATGATTCTGATAAGAAATTGTGTACTGCCGAACGTCCTGTGCATGGCTCCTGTCCAGAGGGCTCTCTGTATGATGTGAACTTCAATAAATGCGTTTATGTGCTTAGAAATTGAAAAAAATATTTTGAATAAAACGAGGAAAAAAAGTGAAACTTGATCAAAAAAAAAAAAATATATATTTTGCTTTGTATAATTATTAAGTTATTTTAAATGCTGCTTAGAAAAAAACAAAAAAAGAAAAAAATTGCCTCTAAATTAACTTAACGTGCTCTAGACGCCACTTGTTACCACAACTGTTTGATTATAATGGTCTTGTGTTCAACATGTCGGGGGTATGTTAGATGCGGGCAACTGTTTGGAATACTAATCGCAAGCTTCTTAAAGTGTTTATAAATTTGAATCAGGTCTTTAGCAGCCTGTCCGTCTGTTCGTTTGTTAAACCCATTTATACGACCTAAAAATTTCTTCTTCGAACTCTTATCAGTTTAATCTTTGAAAATCATCTAAGCGGGAATAGAAAATCGTCTACTATTGCTGAAAATTATGTGGAAGTAGACTGGAGTACATGAACAAGGTCTTTGGCTATAACAACTATTTCAAAAGTTTTAATGGTCTCATAAAGAATCGTTTAAAATTTATGAGATGGTTTCGGTTCGACACAGATGCTCCACTTCAATGCGCAAACATCGTCTATAAGGCGGTTGTAGTCATCAAAAGATTCGATCAAAACACAATGAAATCTCTTTTATGGTTTTTCTTTCTATGTTGGTACAAAAGTAAAACAGTTAGCTTGTTTGAAACGATTCTTGGGTACTCGCCATTTGAACAAACTTATACGTATCGTTATATAAGGGTGCGAACCAAAGTCCTACGAGTTGGAAAAATATTGTTTTTTTCGCACTTTGCTTTCGTTTTTTAGCTGTGCCGAGTAAATCATTACAATCTGTGCAATGTTTAAGGATTCCAACTATGTTGGGAAAAACAAAGCAGACAAGTGAAGAACCAGGACAACTAGCGGTTAATCCCGATTATGGGCAGATGGATGGAAGATTACCATATATTTTTGTCCTTTCCTAGGTAAACGAGGAGAAGAACTGATTATCGCAAATACGCAAAACGCAAGAATGGACTGATAACCCAAGAGCGCATGAAAGTCTCGTTCGGTGCATGAACGGCTGAACTAATGAAAAAGAAGTCTTGCTTACCCTTTACATAAATGATAAGTGTATGTTAAATGGTCTTATTTGGCATACAGAGAACTCGTTGTTGCATTAACTAGAGTATGTTGGCATTTAAGCTGAAAAACTTGTTAAATCATATAAGCGGCTCCACTTTTAGTGTAATTGTTTTTTGTTTTTTATTTAACGCAAGTTTTACACTTTCAGCGTTTCTTTAGACATGACGCGACATCATTAGTAAGTAATGTTGTTATGTTTCATTTTGTAGCTTTTTTTTTTTTTTTTTAATTTGATTGGCCAAGTTCGTGGTTGTTTTCAATGTAATTATTACATTTTTTATTTTATGGAAAAAAAAAAAGAAAAATCTTTTATCTAAAGCAATTATCAAACAATCTTTTTCTTTTTGCAAATGTCGCTAAACAGTAAACTTTGAAAGGAAAGCAATTTGAATTAGTTTAAAAGGTCATTTTGGGGGCAGAATAACTAACTCGACCCACAGTTTAAACAAATATTTTTGAATGCTATTGACTTCTACATCATGGTTGAGGATAATTCTGAGTCGCACTTGGACAGTATTTCTGCTAGAATATGTCTGACGCTACGGAGCTAAAGCTAAATAATGTACAATAGGTGCTTACATGTTTCTTGACCAGCAAGGTATATTGGTGAAAATGATAGAGAGAGAGAGAGAGATGCGAACACAAAGGAAGATGAGGTTAAAGGCGATCATTTCGGTCTCTCCCTATATAAAATAACAATTTTTCTTTTAATATTCCTAAGTTATTCAATGCTAATCATAGACGCGTTCGAATCCGTATTTTAAACCACCTTCCGAAGCCTATCAAACACTTTTAGAAACTTATGGTGGATGCTGCTCCTTCATATCGCAATTGTCGGCTTTGAATTCAAAGGTTTAAAAGTGAAGATCTTGAGGTAAAACGACGAAGAACGGTTTGGAAGAACAAAAAAGTTCAAAGACAAGGAATTGCAAGACTCAGTGGACGAAAATGCAGCTCAAGTTCTCAATGAACTTACGAGCAGATTAGCAGTTGATAAATCAACTAGACGTTCTAGATATTCACATGCGATAGGAAAGATCTGAAAATGAATGAAATGCCATTTCTAACCCTTTCAATCTCGCGATTTTATTACTTGCCATGGAAGGAAAGAAGAATTCTCTTGTACGCAATAGGCGACAAGCGATGATGTGTGGAAGTACTACGACAACCCTAAGCGTAGAAAGTCCTGGGTTGATTCAGGAGACACACCCATTTCGACACCGAAGCAGAATGTCCATTGCCATAAAGTTTTGCTGCGCATAAGGTGGGATCAGCAGGGTGTAGTGTATTACAAGCTGCTAAAGCCGAAAGCAATTGTTACTGCTACCTGTCTACCGATGTCAATCAAATGTCAACTGAACCATTGAATGTTGTAAAAACAACCACCAATAGCGATTAGCGGAAGCAAAAGCAATCTTCTAGCATTACATTGCTCGGTACCGTTGTGGCTCGAATGGGAAGTTCTTTCCGTCTTTCTTCACCGTGCTCACAAGATAAACTTGTTCAGATTGACGCAACACGGCTTGGCTGGCCCGAGGTTTCGTTATGCTGAAGAGTGGCGGAAATGGGTTGGTGATGATCTCGCTGCCAAACCATTATCGGTCTTCCGACTTGGTATCGTCATGCTGCCAGAAAGATGGGAGGAGATTGCTGAATATGATGGATAATATTTCCATTAATATACATTGCACTAATTTTTCTCAATAAATGGCTTTTTCAAGTGAAAAACTGATCAAAATGCATGCAAGCACCTAATACAATTGCGCGCGTTCTTCTTATGACGCATGCTAACTATTGCGTTGAAGTGATTTCTCGCTGTCCGTTTGATAATTTAAAGAGGCTTCAAGTGACAGTCAACTGCACTGCACGATTGTCTATGATGTTCGTTTATTTGTTTTCGAAATTCTCTTTCAATGACTACATAAAATTTAGACTGTGACTATATCTTTAGAAAATCGTTCAAGTCTAAGTGCTGGATCTTTTAATTGAACGGCTACAGTTTGTGAGGTCGAGTAGAAACTCTTTTATATCAACATACGATGTATTTAACTTTTTGGCTGAACGTTCATTTCTTATCTGGTCTGCTCTGGGCTCTGGAATGCATTGCTTTCGACTTTGAAACTCTTTAATGATTGCTTCAATGTCTCCAAAAGAAAATTGACCTTATTCTTGAACCCTTGAATTCACCCAATACTGCTAGTTGACGTTCGCTAGGTTTTACGAGAGACTGAGGCGATGAAGTCTACTACCAATGTACCTACATATATTGACCTATGACTTTCTAGATACGAATTTTAATAAATAAAAGAACTAAATTAAGTTATAAACAAATTCTTACACAATATTGCATGAAAAGCTTAGCAAAGCCTATTGAGGGTCCGAGGATCCAAAGTTCTACATTTAGATGTCAATAGTTTAATTGATTATCGTTCTTGTTTTCTGACTTCCTTTTCTGTTGTTCACCATTGCATTCTATATCACTTATGCATTACTTAGCTGCTTGTTATTTACAAGTTTGATCAATTATCTGTAATAAACCATTTCGCAGCCATTTTATGTCTGCCACAAATGTTTCTGAACAAACTAACAATTATTCATAATACGTTACCTTTTGTTTATTATTTTTCACTCATCGATCTCACTTTCTCGTTCGCCAACCTCTATTGTTATGCATAAACTATTATTTATTCGCTCTTGATTTTTTTCGGTGTTGATTGTTGTTCCTTATCTGCTTTCATTAGCTGCTTACTATTGTTTCGTATTCATTATGTATCCATGCAGAGCCCTTTGAACTTCACAACTAAATGAACAAGCGAATAGAAAATTCTTGTTTACTTTGGCAACAGCAAACGGATATAAATAAAATCAAAGAATTGGACTGACTTGAATGCATAAGATGAGAAAACTTTGCTTTTCTAAAAACATAGACTAACTGGGCGAATAACAAAAAACTAACGAAAGTGTCGGGAAAAAAACTTTGCCACATATTATGCGTCGAAGTCGCCACAAAACAAAAGTTCGTAGAAGCTCAACTAAACTCGAAAACAACGGATGACAAGTAGGAAAATTATATTCGACTATCACCGAATATTTTGCACTCATCATCTTTCTTTAATAAATGCTTCGAGTTTCCTTGAACACATGGAAAAAACTCGCTACCCGCAAAACCACTTTTTACGGAAAATTCTACGTGTATATCATGAGCGGCCGTTGCGAAGTTACAGTCTAGTGTTTTATCTAGTGATTTCAAACGTGTTTAGCAGTTTACTAGCAGATTTTTCTAAGCAGTATTTATGTTTCTTTTGAAATCGTTTCGAAGCAACAACAAAAATATGCATGAAGTTCGATATATTGGTTGTGGTTGTGATTTTGATTTGAATTTGTTTATGGTTTTGGTTTTGGTTTGATGATGGTTTCGGTTTTGAAATTGGTTTTGGTTGCGGTTTTGTTTTTGATTGTGATTTTGGTCTCAATCTTTGTTTTGTTTTACGTTTTCGGTTTCAGCTTTCATTTCAATTTCGGTTTCAGTTTCGGCTTTGATTTCGATTTCGGCTCTAGTGTCAGTTTTAGTTTTACACTTGAATTTCGTTCCTGTTTGGGTCTTAGTCTATGTCCTTGGTTTGGATTAGACTTTTGTAGACCTTTTTGCATATATTCGAACGATTATGCGACGTGAAGTGCAAAAAATAGACGTACGTGAACTAATTCACACTGTGAAATGTTCAAAATTAGACCGTTTTGCTGTATAAAAGCTTACCTTTTCTAAGACAGGTTATGGATGAGGACATTCAAAACAGCGCACAAAAATGCATGGATATTGAATGGACAAGCGGACAGACGTGCTCAAATCGATTCGGAAATTGACTGTGAATTAAACGGTTTAATAAAATTTGAGTCGATTTCAAGTCATTCGGTGTAGCGCATTCATCCGCACAAATTTAATATGTTTCGCACCACAAGCGCAAGGGTAAGGTGTATGTAAGAAATGAAAAATTTAGGAAAACTAAGCTCATGCACCTTGACAATACCACTTACACCAAGGTATTAATTAAACATGAAAATTAGAAATCTTCAGAATGAATTATTATTAATGGCAAACAATTTCTTCTTGTTGGCGTCATTCCACTTGGTTTTGTTTTTCGTTTATATCAAATACAAGCACAAAAAAACCTAAGCAATTGCGTACAATTATGCTCCTATAGCAGCGCTAATATATTCACGCGCATGTGTATTCGATGTATCAGACTATCGCACAGACATGTCCGAGGTGCTCAGTCCAATATGTAAATAACTAATTAAGCTAACTTCAGCTTATTCCCCTCTCTCCCTTTTGTTTTGTTTACGTATATTTATATGGAACCACCTAATCTATAGGGCATAACAAATGTAATGCGGCAATGCTGTTTACGAAATATTCTACCAAAGTCCAAATTTTGAAAAATGGATTCAATTTTCATATAACTTTTAAAAACAAAGGATAACGTCATCTTATAACATTGCTGCGGAAGTGAATCTCGGGCAGACAATGGAATTTCCACCTGCCACACGAATTGTTGCTAAAACGACCGGGAATCGAGAAATTTCGAATACGAAAAGTGAGCGAAAGCTCCCATTAGCGTCACATCTGGTTTTGATTTGTTTTCAGTGAGATTGGGAAGGAATCACTGATCAAGCGGGCCTTGCTCGAATGCTCCTCTTCGCTATTATGAACATTTAATTAGTCAATGAAGGAGCCTGCTTGAAAGATGTTGATGTATCTATTGCACAGCTCCGTTCGATTTTTATTTGTTGCACTCTCGGCAAATCTCTTTTAATGGTGTAGAGTTGAGTCCACAATGTGGCTTGGTTTAGTTTTTCAAAGAGAAATCCCAGAATTTCTACTGTAATGGCGTAATGCTTCTACCACATAACAGGCAGGGGATTATCGATCACAATGCTACATATATGTTGTATGTCTTCAGTAAACTACACGCGTCAGGTTCAAATGTGAGCTAAATCTTACAAAGAATTTGATATCAACTGCCAAACAGCTCTATATAAAAAGGACCGAATTATTTTGCCAAATCTTGATATATACCACATACGTTATGTATGATCGGATGAGATATCGTTTTAAGCGCTTTATATACTTCAGCTAATCATAATGTTAACACATATAACGCGAGTATAATGTAAATCGTTTTTGGCTGGTTGTTCTAATGTTTCTGCGCACCGAGAAACAATTAGAGATACGAGACACAATTAGGGATACGAAGCCGGCTTCTCCCCTTGTAACACTTAGAAATTCTCAACAAAGATTCTAAAAAGGATAGCATAGAATTTTGTCTCAATACTAATGTGTGCAACGGTCATAAAAATGGAGATGGGTAAAGAAAATTCGCTGTAATAGCGTGAAATTAATTTTGAGAATACTAGCGAACGACAGGCAGGGAACCATAATTTCCAATACATAGGCGTTATTAAAAGGAAACGCTGTGCAAATTTCTACGAAAATGTGTGCACAGTCTATTTTTAAACACGGCCACAATAGATACGCACAAGAGGACATTGATCTAGCATTCGCCATAAGTGATAGGGAAAATTCAACCGAAAGGATTAGTTCAAAAAGTTTACAGACGGCCAACTAATGCCTCCACACTTAACATAATATTTTCAAATAATATCAAATAGTTTATCCGCCTGAGTAGTCGAGTAGGTAAGAACAGTGTCCATCAAGTCAATGTTCGCGTGTTCAAATCTTAATTACGGTAAAGGTTTCTTTCGTCGTAGCTCAGTCGATGGACGCATTACGCTTACTTATTGCACACAAATCCACTAGACTACGGCCACCGCCTTGCAATTTCTTTTACAAATAGGGGCCATCTCCCGAGTGGTCACCTTAAAAAAAAAAGTAAACAAAAAAAGATCATATCTAAGTTGTCATTTTATAGTTTGTCTACAATTTGTGTAGAAGAATGCACTGTTCCTAACCTCAATTTAGTTACATTATGCTACAACATCCATTCAGATAAGTTTGACTGACCCCAGGAAGCACTAATGTAAGGCTTACTGATGCAATACAATCCAAGTTACGAGAATATTAGCATAAGCAAATAGAAAAAGATAACGAAGTTTATTTATCCTCCCCTAGATATTTTCTCCGACACTTGCAAGAGAATTCGGGAGTCAAGCAAACGATGAGTTTGTTAAAGCTTCCTAATATTAAAATGTTTCTTACGATGAAGTTAAATTTAGTGTCTCCTTGGCCTATATTTTTTTCTTTTTTGTAATAGTCGGGATGCTTATGGTACAAGGGTATATTAAGTATGTGCGCCCGTAGGCAACACCCAGAAAGACTTAAGAGGGACGCATGTTTCATTATACCGATCGATAGAGTTATTTACGTATCTGCGCATCGGTCCGTCTGATGACTGAAAGCTGTGGAAATAACCTAAGTGACACCACCAAAAACCGCTGCAACTCACAACAGCAGATGTCGCCTACAACGACAAAAAAGTAATATCAAATTTTTCTTACAGACTCATTACGTCTCATTACGTCATTTGCGGCAATTATTGGGCGAAACGTTAGAATCGGTACGTTTGCCATATTTTTATCCAAATTCCTTTTGAGCAAATTGGATTCAAAACTTTTTCTTAACGTACTAATCAGGCTGAAAACAAAAATTACCAACCATTGGTTCGATGGTATATATAAAAATTTCGCTCTCAGATTTGGTAAAAAACATTGGAACTTAAAATGAACCAGAGAACACATGAACTGAGAATATCTCTCTGCTTTTGGTAATCATTACTTCTTAATCTTCAAGGAATATACCAATAAATGTTTACAGTTATATTCTATAAGCACATGTATAAGAAGCCAGAACCGTCAAAACCCTCTCAATATTCAGCTTTTTTACACGCGATCAATGGTGCGAAGGTATGTTAGGTTTGTGCGGGTACAAGCACAGCACTCAAAATGACTTGACACAGAGCCATGTTTGATTCCGCGGAGCTTCCATGTCCGTCTGTCCGTCTCGGTATTGGGTTCTACTAACAGGGCGTAATTTTTAAGATATTTTGATAAAATTCGGTACCTTGTCGTGTTTTAGCCCAAGTAGGAATGTTATTGAAAATGGGTCGGATCGGAACACTTTTTCGATCACTTTCGATCACTCTCTCTTGAAGAATCATTATATGAATAATTTCAAGATGGTGTAGGCTATTTAATGATGAACGACGGCGCATTATAGTCTTTTCCTTTTGTCGTTAAATCATTTTAGGATCTTTTGATAGGTTAATCTTTTATCATCCATTTGTTCAATATCAAATATTGTCATGCTCCTTCGTTTACTTTGCATTCCGCTTAACAGTTTCGAAGGGATTGATTACGTTAAGAAATGATTGCTTAGGATAAATTATAGGTTTACACACTCCGACATAGATCTCTTAGGCTGTTTTCGTAATAGCTCACTGTACTGTAAGTTTAATACTATTCTCTACTCGTTACTCAGCATTTCACTGTTGTTTGGTCGCTTGAACTTTTCCTCCTAACTATTAGTTTTTTCTTACTTTTTAATTATTGTTGAATATTAGTGTTGGGTTTGTTTGTCTTTACTTCCGACCTGTATATCCAATTTTGTTAGTTTTGCTACCTATTGAAACTAAGGATACATTAGCATACAACTCTTATAATAAAATATTTATTTGAAGGCAAAATGCGAACCTATGAGCGAGCAATAACAGAGGAACAGTAGCAGCAACAAATAGTTATAAACTAATTGCATAATTGCATTAAACTTTAAGTACCTTCACGTGTTAACACAAACGACACAACAGTAACAATAACTACAACGGCAGATGGAAGCATGAACAAAAAGGAATGGCATCACCGCACCTGTATCCGTTATGTTATAGCAAGTAACTATAAACATCAAGGGGAAAATGATATCTGAATGCGCAAATGTGTGTTTGAGCGCAAGAGGCTAAATATCAGTATATGAGTTCTATGTGGCGTTGCTTAGCCCTATTAGTAGCCTTAAAAAGTAAAAGTACTTTTAATATATATCTCTATATATATATATGTATATATATGAATATATTTTTTTTATAATTTTTTTTTTTCCTAAAAGACAACATCTTTTCTGGGCCCGCTTTTGATATTTCTGGAAAAAGAGCTTCAATGCTTAATGAATGGATGATGAACAATGAATAATGAAAAGGAAGAAAGGGGAAAAATGGAAAATTCATCAATAAACGACGAGCATTGAACAAAGAATAATGAACAACGTACAGTGAACAAGGAAAAGTAAACAATAAGCAACATATAACGAGCAATAACCAATGAATAATGAACAATGATCAGTATATAGTGTACAGAGAATACTGAACTGTGAGTATGACGAACGAAGAATGATCAATGACCAATGACTGACGACGAGTGTCTGATGAATAGTGAACAATGAAGAACGAAACATAAACAATGAAGTAACGAAAATCTTTAGGGAACAGCGAAGAGTTAAAAGCTAATAGAATAATGGCAATGAAAGATGTAAATGGTGAATAATGCGAATAACAGTGAATTATGAAGAGTCACTAGCGAATCCGCAAGGATGAAGAATGAAGAATAAATCAATGTAAAAAAAAAAAAAAATGAAGAATGAGTGATAACTAATGAACCAAAAACAGTGAGCAGTCAAGACCGGACGATGATCAGTAAACAATGAATAGTGAGAAATAAATATTGATCCGCAAATAGTAGGAAGTGAATATTCAATATTCAGCAATGAATCATTGTAAATAGTGAATAATCAAAAATAAACATGAATGCATATGTAGAATGGAGAATAAGCACAAAAATGAAGAATAAACGATAATTAAGGTACAATGTAAAGCGTTGAAGGAATAATGAACAGTAGGCAGTGAAGAGCAGATAAGATGGATATTCAGTAGTAGACATTGACCAGGAGCGATAAACAATGACGGATTAGGAATAATGAATGGAAAATAAAGGATATATGCTGAACATTGAAATTGAAAAACGAACAGCGCAGAAGATATACGTGAGCGGACTAAATGGTAATTGGCAACATATAATAAGTGAAATATTGAAAAATGCATAAAAATAATGAGCTCCAGGCCAACGAAGACTTGATAGCGGGAATGGACCGTCGGCATGGTATAATGGAAACCTTTTGAAGGGCACTAGTTGACATTACGATTAAAAATGTGTATCTGGTAACAAATAAAGTGAAATGGATATAAATCGATGATCGGCAGTTTTTTATTATTATTAGAAGGATGGATAATCTGCAGGATAAGTTATAATAAAACACAGAGTAGAGTAGAAAGAAGAAAAGAAAAAAAAGAATTAAATTAAAAATATTATTAAATGCTTATAGATAACTGTTAGTGTAAGGGGTATGACAAGAAGGAGATAAAAGGTTTTCGTTACTGCGCCATAAATAAAAAAAACCCAGGAATGCGAAAGGCGGATAAGGGAAAGCATACAATGATAGGTGATGAAACCAACTGAAGCAATCTCCACAATATACTGAAACAACAACTTGTCCAAAAATTAATGTAACATTTTGTGTAACCTACGTAACACGTATTTACGCCCAATACCGGAGACTCTTTCCAACTTAGTTTGTAGTCTATTGAAATATAAACCCAACTACACTTTCAGTTATCCACCCTTCATATATGAAATCTTGCTAAAAAAAAAAAAAAAAAAGCGTATTTTTACACCAAAACACGTTCTCTGAGCACCTACAAAAACTTGGATTAACAAACGTAAATGAATGTATGTATGCATGTAATTATTTTTTTGAACATGCAACTTGTAACAACGTCATGTACGTACAAGTAGAACAACAACACAATAATTGTTTTATCTTAAGTGGATTTCATGGCAAAGATACGAAACCATGCCCTCTTTGTTAAGCGAATACCACACACACACACACGCACAAAGCCATGCAATCTAAATGCGATATATTATATAAGTCCTTATTAAGTGTGACACCTACACAAAAGCAAATACACTAATTAAATGCTTCAAACATAATGCTCGCACGTGGCGGCTTTGCATGAGTGTATCAGGCAAAAGCTTTTCATGCCTGACTTTCATGTTTATCGCAGTTTTGTTTTGACCTATTGTATTGTTGCTTGCTTGCTTGCTTGCTTGCTTGCTTGCTTGCCTGCCTGCCTGCTTGCTTGCTTGTATAAACGTGTATTTCCTGCTTGCCAGTCATTAGACATTAAGCAATCATCATCCAAAGTTAAAGGAAGTAATCGTAGTCGCGTTAACTTGGCATACAAATGCGTTGGAAATTTGTGACTCACTTAAAGGATTATTGTGTCAATTGCACATTGTCTGGCTTTAGTTACATCGCCAATGAAAAGTAAGACTTTCCATTGCATAATTATTGTAATCTCCAGTGTTAATAATCTTTGCATATGCGACCCTACATAGCTTACATTTCACTGAACGTTTATTTTGGTTAATTTGTGTCGTACTATCCGCTTGGGGCTGTTATCATTTAATCGATGAATACGAAAATGATTTTGAAAGTAGAGCTGTAAGCATTGTCTATGAGAGCATTCATCCATTCGCCAGAGTTAAATTTCCTACTATCAGCGTTTGCGATTTATACAATAAGTACGAATTAGGACCTGATATTGAGGAGTATGTGGCAAGGTAAGTGAAGGTTAGGAGTGAGTACAGATGAGTCAGTGAAAATATTTTTTTTGTTTTTTTGAAATGATTGTTTAGTATGGAACCTTGTGGCTTGGATTGTTACAATTATGAGATCGAAACTCATATTGCTTTCATAATGTATCCTTATTTTTATCACGATGGAGTGATCAGGGGACGTTGTGAACAATACGAGAATTGCGGAGAGAATTGCGCCAAATGTCCGGCGAATAATTATCGGGGCCTATTGGAAAAAGTAAGTACGTTAACGAAATGAATGCGTCAAGTAAGTAACTCGTTCTTGCTGCTCTGTACAGTTCGGAGCCAATTGTTCTAGCTTGTTTAACGAATGCAGCTTGTCATATAAAAGTTTCGATTGTTGCAAGTATTTCTTGCCTTTAATTACACCATTTGGTAAATGTTTTTTATTGAATTCCTTGCAAAACAATAAAAAGTAAGTTTCTGCTTAGTTTAATCATTCCACACTCAAGTGCTCGTTTCCTTTTGTAGGGGTAGTCCTACGTGGTTTAAGAGTATGATAAATCCGGCTTATCAAAAACCTATAATGACTATAAATTCGAAACGGCCTATCCAGGTTTGTTAAACGTTAGGCTAAACATTTCAATTTCAATTTGCTAAGAACGATTTTGAATTTCTTAGGTTAGTATTTTAAATGAAGAGGACGTACCCCATTACGCGTTACCAACGGTTAAAGTGGAAATTATGCAACCGGGTCAACGTAAGAGTTTTCAATTTTTTATTGAAAACATGATCAATGATCCAGGAGTAAGGGATATATCGCCTCATTACCGGCAATGCCGGTTTGCGGACGAGCTTGTTGATGATACCGGCTTTAAAGCTTACAGTTTCAGCTCGTGTATGGCCGATTGTGTGCGCCAACATCAAATGGCTTTGTGCAATTGTTCAGCTTACAGCTTAATGCCTACGCCTCTGGCTAAGTATCCTGATTGCGACCTAAACGGTTATATGTGTTTAGAGCGCAACTATATGGTAAAACGTGATGCGAAACCCTTGCTACCCTGGTCGGATAGTAATCACACTTGCACTTGTTTGCCTTCGTGTACCGAAAACGACATACGCTCCGTGTATGAGTCAAATTCAGAGTAAGAATTTCTCAAATAAAGTTTTAAGTTAAATTAATTGAAAGCGATATTGAAAAATATTTCAGAACTGAACCAGGAGCGAAGGACCTACGCATAGACATTATGATGTCCAATCTACCATCGGAACGTTATCGCCGTCAGGCGTTACGATCACGTTTAGATGCAGTCGTTACCATAGGCGGTATATTGGGATTGTTTTTGGGTGCCAGTCTTTTGAGTGGTCTTGAATTTTTGTACTATTTCACTATACGTTTATGGAATGATGTGAGGAGAGCGCGTCGCCAACAATGAATGACAATTCATTTTAAATTTAAAGTCATTTATTTGTTTATCGTTTGTTTTCTTGTTGCTTTACGGTCCTCGTTTTTTTGCTATGAAAGTCAACGTCAAGTTAAGGAAAGTTTTTAATTGCATTGCTCGAGGAAAGATACACATTCCATTTGCAAATGCAATTTAATTTACATTGACAATGCTAAAGCGCTCTCTCACAGATTCTTTGGCAAAGTAATTAAATATTTATTTATATTGTTATCCTTAAGAAATCTCTAGCACAACCCAAACTAAAACAAACACAAAACAAAATGCAAAAAAAAAATCAGGAAAATATAATAAAAGGGTTTTAAAAAAATCCTAAGAAATTCAACAGTTTGCTTAGCTTTCCGGTAATGGGTGTAATAAACATTTGAATTTATCGTCGATTTCATTTGGATGTTAAGCCATTTGGTTTCCTTTTTAACTAAATGAATTTTTAATTGCATGCATGTGTGTGCCTTGACCTATGACCATTTGTAAGATTTTAACTGTATTCTTTTTTTTTTTGTTTTATATGTTTTTCTTTCATTTCCTCTTTCTTAACCGCAACGTTTGCTGTTTTAACAACTCATTCATCTTGATTTCTTATTTGTAGGCACTAAAGGGGGATACTTTTTATGTACATTATTCGTAAGACAAGTAAAAACATTTCATGTCTGCTTTATGTTCTCCTTTCCTTTGGAGGACTTATTATATAATCTATTAGAGCAACTGCATGCAAATGTCCATGTGTCTGTTAAAGAGTATCTAAAGTTTGAGCCATTAATTATTTATGTTAATTCGTAGTGATGCTCATTTGAAATACAAAGAAAAAAAAAAAAAAAAAGAAAACAGAAAAAACAGAAAAAAAAAGATATTATTCGTTATTCTCTGTTTATTCAGCTTTTCTTTCCTTTTCCGTCTCCTTTAAGTTGTTTATTTAATGAATACTCAGCTTGCGGTTGGATGCTGGCTGGATGGCTTTCTTTTATTTTATTTTTCTGCGCATTGCCTTCAAGTTGTGTTACCTCTTTTTCAATTCCCTTCTCTGCGTTACATTCATTCAAACAATTATATATATTAAGCAAATGGAACATGACCTCATTGGTAAATGTTGATGAAAGGATAAGAAATCAAGGCAAGAAAGAAGAAACTAACATAGCACAATAGAAAAGGAAAAGAGACCATCTTAAAAAATCATATTAAATTAGATGAGACTTTGGGTGAAACTTAAGTGATTGCTATAAACGTAAATAAATGCTATAGATTGTCCTGACCAGATGTAAAATCACATGACACAAAAAATGAGAAGATTATAAAATTTTATAGTTGTGGTATAAATTAAAAATTTACGAAGCGCATAGGAAATCTCTAATGGTATGAGAATCTTTCATTCAGGGAAATTTATTGATGGCCATTTATTCAAAGTTTTATATTGAAGAAAACAAAAAAAAAAAAAACATATATAGTAGATAAAGTACTAATTTCCTCTGGTTTTTTTTTTTTTTTTTTTCGTTTCGCTGCAGTTTTTCAAATTCGAACAAACGTTTATCGTTTGTTTTCTATTGTTCAGCAAATTTTACACACTGTGAACAAAAATTTAGTTTTTAATAAATTAACACCGGGCAAGTCTCAGCAGCTATTCCAGGCGTCCTTAAGTTCGTTAGTTGCATCCCTCATCCGAATAAAAAATCCTAATATCTTTTTGACGCTAGAATTCAATTTTCTTTTATTACTTTTATTAAAATACATACCTCGAATAATAAAGGAAGGGGTATAGTTGCTTATAGAGAACCTAGGGGCTAAAAATTAAAATTTCAATGCCTATAATTAATTTAAATGACCTGCCGTCACTGGTCAACGGAACCGAACGAACTATCCTTTTTCTAAATACCCCTAACGTGTAATTCCAGCCGATGATGATGGGTTTTATTTCGGATGGTGGTGTGTTACCTAGTCAGTGGTTCGATCCGAAAGGAAGAGGATGTGCAATCTTCTTCTCCACTATGCCTCTATTCGAAATTTAATTGGCATTGCCAATCGGTTAGTTGCTCACATTCGAAGTATGTCAGGTAAGTATGTCAGGTAACTGACATACTTCCACTCTTTTCCTTTTTTACTTATACCGTTCTTTCTTATTACAGCATCCCTACAATACTCATAAGAGATAAACAACTGCTTGCTGTAAAGGAAACTGAGTGGAAAATAAAATATACTTATCCTACTTTAAGTACACACGAGTAACTTATAACTACGCATAGGACTAAAACAAGTGCTGCGACTTTGGTCCTTACAATACTATTCCTCTAAATAATTTCCCATATTGCTGGAAAAGTTAATGCTCTCTCGAGTCTAGATGTCTAAGAGAAGGTGATCACCAGTACAGTTCTGATTGCAATTTTGTCCCACGAAGTTTTGTCAAGGCTTGCATGAGATCAACTTAACGATAACCATTCGTTTCGTTTAGTTTTGTGGCAAAGCGTACTTCTCCTCTCTTCTTAGTACTATAGCGTCACTTAAAAACTCACGGACTTTGCGAAAGTGCTTTTTGATGTCACTGACTCGTTAAGCGGTCGGCCGAGCATAGGTCTTTTGAAAAAGGTGATTGTAATCGCATTCGCGTTAAGGTGATTTTAGAGTGGTTTTCTTAAACTATTGTTGTAGTAGCCAACGTTAGACTAACGTCTTTTTTATGGTAGAATAGCCATTTGTGGACATGTATAAATAGAGTGATGGTTAGAAAGAAAGTAAGGGAAGAATGGTAAGGTGGTATAGTGGGTCCATATTCTAGTAGGTGTAAGTTTTATGCTTTTATCGATCGGTCACTCGCTATAACTGTGGTCACATGCCACAATTAAATAAACGATCCCATCGAAAATTGAACTCGAGTCTGGCGACCTGATAGGCACGATTCTTATCTACTGGGCTTTGCGATAATACAAGATGATGGCTACAACAATAAACGATAGACAGGCAGGTAAACAGAGTCAATATCAAGATACTTCCTTGGTTTCCTTCTGTCTACATTAAGTTACTTGTGCACTGAGATTTTCGCAACTGGTCTCTCGTACAGTTGTAGACGTTTGTTTTAACCGGCATATGTGAGCACGAGATTCTAACTTCAACTTTGCAAAAAGACAACGTTAAGGCTATCCCTTTTGGTATTGGTGCTGGTATTTTAACCACACGTTTACAAGGTTTTTACAAAAATTTCTTTTAAATCATTACCAATGACGCTGCAATCGCTTATCCGCCCTAAAGATCGTTCCGAAGAAATTTCGTTTAATACGGTGAAATTTTCAATGCGAATTACTTAATTTTTAAGTAAAAGTTTTCCTTTTAAGTAAAAAAATTGCAATTTTCTACTGTCAGTAAACTTTGATTTATAATGACAATCACACGACGTACGACAGGACCAATACATAAACTTTCAGAACTTTACAAACCCATGTGTAATTGCATATATACATATATGTGTGTGAGTGTGTGCATGTGTGATGACTGGTGTGAGAAAATGTAATTTCTTATAAGTCAAAGGTGTTTAATGCCATCAAATACATAATACGTACATATGAACGAAAAAAAGGAGATTTGCTTTTATCTTTTAACGAATTTTCCAGTCTTTTTTCTATGTCCGCCACAGGAGGCATGTTCGCAACGAACAGAAATGTACGAGCACGAACTCAACTCGGTGGTTATAGCAAAGCACTTAGCTAGCTGATCACTTTGAATGAATGAATGAATTTTGCCTTAAAATGTTGTTTAGAAATTTCAGGTTAGAGTCCATACTCTTTTTGTGAAGACACTCGTCAGATTAAATGTGCAAAGCAACGTCTTCAGACTGAGGTCAGATGACAAAAACTTTTTAGTATATTGTCATCTAGATTTTAGTTCTGAATTTTTAATGGAAATTGAGCGTTCAGTTGCGTAACTTTTCTTAAAAAATTACGGTATAAAAATCGCAAAGCAGATGAACCCGCCACTTATTCCCTTTCCCTTAAATAATATTGTCAAAATTGTAGTGCAGAGATGCAATTATAATGAAAATGACATCTTCGTGTGTACCTGGGATGTCTGAGAAATCTGCACCGATTCCCCCGTTACTAAAGAATCGGACATTTATCTCATTTTTACAAAATTGTAAAACTTTTAGTTCAAAGTCCTTCTATTTTTTATTTGAAAAAATCCGTGTGGGAAGATTGAAAATGGGGAAAATCAATTCGTAGATCCGAATTCATTTATCACAAAACTCATCATTTTACACTTTATTCTAAACTAAAAAAAATTTTCTTTAATGAAGGTCTCTTGCATGATCCGACCTATACTTCTGACCCTAAATATTAAAGATTGTTGGTCCTTCCCTTCATTTAAATTATTAATTTTAGACTCTGGATCTTTTACTGAAGGGCTCTGGTTATTGGAACTTTAGTCCCTGAAACTTTCCTTAATAAAATTCCGTCACAAGTTCCAAAAGTAACTGAAAAGTTCCAATTACCAAAACGCTATAAGTCAATAAAAATGGTCTTTTCTTGGAACAACTATCTACGAACTGTTGTCAAAGTAGAATTTGAAATACGTACGGTGTGTGACTTGTACGAAATGACGATATGCGATGGCTGCGATTTGTGCGCCCTAACGATATGCGATGAAAGCGATTTGTACGATGTGCCGATAAGTGTATAGAGCATAATATCATCCCTTTATTTTTAATCATACACCGTATCTTTAATAGTGGCGAGGGGTAATAAGAGTTTCGGTTCAAGTCGCATATAATTCCTTCTTCGTTTTTCACATATCTTTCTTAGAAATAAAGGGTCCCCGTAAAAAAATATATTTTTTTTTTTTTAAGTACAGTGCACACACACACAAAACATACACACAAACATAGAGTCTTGACAATTTAATACTCGCTTATAGATGTTTATATTGGGGAGGGATTAATATAAAGGGTATACATATATATATATATATATATATATATATATATATATATATATCTGTGTATGTATATGCGTGTTTGAATTTTCTACTGCAGTATGCTATTGAAAATTTAAAGGACATATATATGTATGTATATAAGAAATAACAAAAATAATATTTTAACTTCACATAAAATTGATGTGAAAATTTGTCACTCTAACCTCGTTTTCTTTAAGCATTACCATCTCTGCTGCTATAGTTAGTGCTCTGTTATATCAACAGCTTTTAACAGTTTTGATTTTTATTTTTATTTTTCTTTCTCTTCGTTTTTACTGATGATGCCACCAGTAAATGTTGACAGCAGCAATGCTGGTAAATATATATGTATGTTTTTGTGTAAAAAAAACAAAAACAAGAAGAAAAAACCTTCTCATCCTGAAGAGTTGAATAAATGTTTTTAAAGGACTTTAAAGATTTACGGTACAGCAATAACTTTCACACAATCGTTTTGCTAGCATCTACCTTAAGGAATTATTTTTAATTTTTTTTGAATTGAGGGATGTGGACCAACGAACTTAACAAATGAAGCTCTACCTTAATAGAAAATACTATATATAAGCAAGTAAACGATCGAATATATGCGGCAGTAATCAGCAGTTGAAAGTTCAACTAGTATTGATGGCTATCATTTTGACCTTGGACTCGTTTAACTAATGCACACATTTGAATATTTATGAAAGGTTAAGGAACGCATTAGCAGAAGGGTTAAATTTATTTTCAGATGACCTTAATAATATTTCGGTTAATCCTAAAAAAAAAAAAACACAAAAACAAAGACAGAAAAATGTTATCAAAAATACAGTTTATGTTGCGCACAAGTGATTATAAAGCAATTACTTTACCGATTGTCCTTGCTTAAGTAATGTATTTTCTTTTCCTTGCCCTTTTTGGATGCCTCTACGTTTATTAACATTATTTTTTATATTTTCATTGTAGAAAATTTGACAATGTTGACAAGCAAGTGAAAAAACAATTTTCAACATACCATCTATGCCTTTGAAATATCCTTTGAGATTTACTCCACTATACTCTACTACGTGAATACATATACACATAGAGACATATTTTCAGCTGCTTCATATTTTCATTGCATTTATTTGCAGCCACATTTAAAAACATTTCACTTTCCATTTATGTTTTTTTTTTTTTTCGATTTTTTTGTTGTTGTTGTCTCTCATTCTCTTACGCTACTTCTATTGCACTTTTCCCCTAAGTCACGGTCTCCGTATTCCCAGCTTTATATGTGCTTTTCTTTTTCGTAAGCATGTTAATTTTGTGTCCTTGTGTTATAATATTAGCTTAGTAAAGGAAAAGACAGTAACACTACCACGAACAACACAAGAAAACAACAACAATAACATTGCTTATTATAATAGTGACAACGAAGTTAACAACATGGCAAATATGTGTCATGAGGCCTTCCGAAAGTTAAAGCGAGTAAAGTAAAAGCGTGTTAGACGAAGATGGGGACAGATATAGAGGCAGTGGCAGAGGCAGAGACAGAGAGAAAGTGAAATGACTTAATGCGGTTCATGACAGTCGTGCATAAATTTTGGTTTTAATCTGATGATAAATGATTTGTTATATACATTTTCATATATCCGTGCTTTGTGGCAGTTTTACGTTTTGTTGGCAGTTGGTCCTTAAGTGCTAACTTAAATAAACTGTCAAAACGAGCTGTAAAGAGACATAAAATATATAAATGTTGAAAAATTTTTTCTAGGTTTATATGCAGCTTCTTGTTTTTTTTTTTTAAAGTCACGGATTAAAGGTTTTCTCCCCTTACTGTTGTTCGTGTTATGTTTACTGAGGTTAACATTCGTATTTTGCTTGAAGAGCAATCTCATTTATTTCTTATTAAGGCCGTTTTCGACGATACATTTTAAGCTTTCAGTATTAACTTGAACTTTTTCTTTATGTGGAGGGAGATAAGGAACTTTCGCAGCTAGGTTAGTATTGTAGCAGAACAGTCCGAGAGAAGAACTGAGGTACTTTTCTTAGTATCGGTCTCTTCCATGAGTTTGCCATTAGAACGAACAGTGCATCAATTTCAGAAGTTTTCCAACTAGCATCAGGCTCTTGCACTGCTAATGATATTGGGAGGTATATTTCCTACTACGTGTCGAAACGCTATCTTTACGATTAAAGCTACAATTTATACTATTTCACTGAAATATTGTCAAAAGTTTTTTAAAGCACTAAATATATTTCGAGGGTTTTGAGAGACGCTGAATGGATGCGGCAAAAAGCAAAAGAGCTTCTGTAAGTCAAATAGACTATCAATATTCTTATCAAAGCTGAATGACGCCAAATGAAAAATCTGTAGTTCGGGTGAGAAAGACATTATGTAATTTCTGCGTAAACGGACAACAATTGACTGCATTCAATTGCAACGCTCGGGCTCTAACCGGCCAAGTGTTATAAGGAACAATGACAGATAGATGTACCTTTGCTGAGAGAAAAGTAGAACGTTATCTTAGTGGGCGGATTTCAGATGTCTTGCAATGGAAATACAGAAAACTACGCTCGGAAGAGAGCAAAGAAAGCAAAATGCTATCAGCAGAAATATTAACAAAGGCTGTTATATCAAGAACAGAGCTTGGAGCATGTTGTGTTCGGCGAAGTAGTATAACTCGCTGTAACACTGTAACTAAGTGCAATGCAGACACTTATCAGCAGTATGGATTGAAAGTACTAGCACTAGTTGAAAAAAAACGAGCCGCGCATGTAGAGCGAAATCTTCGAGCGGAATCCCATGACATATATCATCTAGTATGAATTTAAGCAGAATGACATGTGTTTCTCTGCTGGAGTGCAGTTAAGTTAGTTTTATTGAATCAATGGTTTTCAGGAAGATATGCAATTAGATTGCCTTTTGCCCAGTATTGGGTTATAGTAATCCTATTAGCAGTTATTGAGACTAATAGCGTTTTATAAAACATATATCCGCTTAAGCACGTGTGATGTTTACCGTTGTGTTAGGTAGCTTTCCATAGCCACGAGCTGACTTGCCCCAGCTGCGACGCGTGCTTTCCATGCCATATGGTACGAATTTAATTACTTAGTAAGATGCAGGCCCACTAAGTTAAATGTTTGCAGTCAGTAATTCCTAGAAAGATATGCAAATAAATTAATTTTAATTCAAAAATGGATTTTAGTAATACTATTACCAGGAGGTTAGGCTGGTATGCTTTCACAAGCCTCTTTCTTTCAAGCTGTAAGGCGCATTGTCCATGTCGCATGGTACATATTTAATTAGTTTTCGTCGAAATCCCAACTATTTCTTTGGTAAGGTGACAGTAGAGCCAATAACAGATAAGCGCCGTGGCTTAAGTTGAACTAACCTCTGCCCAGGCGTGGATCATTATTGTCAGTAGATGGGGTTGGCATGAATCGCATCCATACTATTTTTGAGTCATTTCCCACCTACACCATAAACGATCTATTTTTTAAAATCTAGCCTCCGCCGTACTCGGTTCTGCTAATTAGCTTTCCACAACCACAAGCTGATTTACACCAGAAAGAAAAAGTGGTTTAAGGTTAGCGTCTAGTCGGTCTGATGCTATTTTATTGGTTAAGTCATGATTAATGATGCATAGACCTGTTTTTTGTAACAACCTGTTGGACTGTTTCTCATGGCTCTTAGGCTCATATATGCACAATTAAAACTCAGATGATTTTCATTACCTGTTTCACTAGGTTCATGGGGTAAGGGGAAGTTACAAACTAGGCTCTTTATATTTAGATACTATAATTGTCTTGCTAAGCATGACTTGCTGTTGTCTCTCTGTCAATATTTCTGTTGCAAAGGACATATTTTTGGTTGCAGATACAAAAATGCAAGCGTTGCTGAGACAGGCTGAAAGCCACCAAATGAAATGCGTGCCACCGTTTGCTGGAGATTTCGTATGCAATAGCAGGCCCCTCTTTTTTAAAGATTTTCTGACATGGCTTGCAATATGTAAATTAACCACGCGTTTATGGCGACTATTTCCCCTTAAACGATGCGCTGAACTGCATATCCTGGTTTCGATAAGATTCTACAATTATTAAGTCATTTACTCTGACATACATTGAATACCTTTGATATTATCATAAGGGGAGTATGAGATTGTGGTCCAAGGTATTGGACTTTACCGTTGATATCGATGATGGCCTATAATTTTTTTTAATTTAGGTTATTAAAGTGCATTTTTCTTTACGACAACAACTAATGACTTTCAGGCTTTCTAATTAGGTAGAAGAAATGGCGCCTTGCGCAAACAGAAGCTTTTTTGTGCTTATGAACCTTAAAGAGAACGATTATGTCCACTTTGGGGACTCGACATATGCTGGTTTAAGGCCAAAAATTGAGAGTTTAACGGAGATTTGCCGCGATAGCATCCAGAAGGTTGCAGTAACAATTACAATCTTAAAATTATATATAAATTTTAGAAAGTTGAGCTATTGACTCACTTTCGAGTTGACACAGCTCACGTGCGCTTTAAAGACAAAGCTCTTTTATCTATCTACACTCAAGAGTCTTTTGCACTCTATTTTAAATTTTTAAAAATCCTTAAACTTGTGTACACTTTCGAAAGTCTTTCGGAGGAGCATCTCTCTCTTCGCTGCAAATAATAATATTCATGTTGTTGTAAATCTCTTATAAAATATTGTTTGATTTTTGAAATTTTCAATACTTTTAAATATATTTAAGATATTAATTTTATATTTGAATATCATTCAAGAACAGAATATTAAAAGAAAGTATTCAAATGAATGAATTGCTAGTAATTTTAAACAATTTCTATTATTTATAGACTTGTAAGGCTATTGTGAAATTGAAGTGATTTGTTGTTGCTGTTGTTCATTCCATTTTTCCTGTTCAACGAATCAAACATACCTTGTTTTGTTTTTATTCACTTTTTTCTTTTTTTCCTTTTATTTTCATTATGTTTATCAATTAATTCTTGAAGAAAAGATGAAGGAAAACAGAGGAGAGAGGGAAGAGAAGAATTGCAGAAAAACAAACAACAACATTTAGATGTTTTATGAAATGTAGAATGAATTAAATGGTGATAGTTTTACACAACTGCTTATATTGCTGCTGTTATAGTTCATTCGTTTTTTTGCGCATGAAATGTGTTGTATTAGAAAAACATCCTGCACGTACATAAATTCTTATATTGTATGTTTGTTCTGTTTGATATGCTTGCTTAAATCCAACACCTTAGCATACATCTAAACTATATTTATGCAGACATATATGTATATATGTATGCACACACACACACACATGCTGTCACACATTATTCCACACTCATATATATATATATATGTTTGTATACATATATTCATTTACGTGATCAATAAATCCCGGGACTTAAACGTTATCTCTCACAAAAAATCTCAATTATTCTTAAGAGCCATCTAACCGTAAAGGACCCCTTTTAGGACCATCCGTTTACCCATTACACCCAAAAAAGAAATAATAATCGAAAGATCTGAGTATCCTTTGCTAGTTAAATTTTGGCTTTTTGTTGGAAAGAAGTTCCGCTCAAGATTAGCTTTGACTTGGAAAGTGTTATGGCAACGTGATGCGTTTGTCGGTGGAATAAATTGAATTTACTGAATTAGTTTCCAATCCAACGTATTCTCCAGATTTGAATCCCAACGATTATTATCTGCGACGCGGGGAAAAATTTAAATCAAATCAAGAGCGCACTGCAGAAAATGAAGCCTTCTTCTTGGGAGTCCAAATAAATTTTTCTAAAAAAAGCATTGAAACGTTAGTGAAGCATTAAACTGATGAGACCACACTTAAAGTAGGCTGTGTATTAAAGGATAAAGTCGAATTTTCGAAAAATAAGGAGAAAAAATGATTTTCCTAACTTAGTTCCGTGAGTTATTGATCAATATATTATATGTACCGCACCCTTTGCTTACGCGCTTCCATCGCACGAAAGTTTCAATTAGGCAACGTATAAAATAAGAGTAGGATCCAAAAAAATGGAAAAGATGCGATTAAGCTATAAACCCCACAACTTAATCGTGAAAAATTTAAAGAACTTCTCGGAAATACTAAACTCTGATAATATTGTAATTAATAGAGCCGGAGAGATGAGGTCCAAAAATTGAAGGCTTAAAACACTAGCATCTAAGGTTATCGGCTTTATTGAAATCTCTGCCGTATTTGAGATTTGAACCCACGACAATCGAGTTGTTAGTCGAGATCTTTTGCCTACTAATCCACGTAGGCGGATGAAACTTAAATAATAAGATGATACAGTCTGCCTATGATAGTTAATTTAAAAGCACACAGCAAATATATATATTTCATTCAACAGATAATACATCGCACGCCTATGTCCAACTATTTCTACGCGTTTTGAAACTTTTTCCTACTTACGTATGGTCTTCTGGCAATTGTAGGTCAAATTGTTGTCCAACTTATTTAATTTTCGTGCTCGACATAGAGCTTTTGATAGAATAGATCTGCGATAAAATCTTCGGGTCAAATATTCTTATAATATTCTTATTTGATTTGAAGATTCTATTAAAGAAAATTTCAAGGCTATTTACGAAGAGGGAATATGTATACCCATAATTTAAAACTGACTGTTTCTCGAGAATAATAGAAAAGTTTATATATCGAGATAAAATTTTCATTTTGCATTTAGGTGAAAGAAATCACTTAAAATATCGTACAATGCTTCATTGGTACGAATCATTCAAACGACTCTAGGAAGTATCGTAACAGTTGGTACATATAATTTCTTCTTCTTGCTGAAGTGTGAATGAAGTAGTGATTAACCGTGATAAACCTGTTAGGAGAACAGTTGGAGCCTGTTTTTCAAAGAAATGAAACTTCACCTTACCGGTAAATAGAATACGTAAAATCAGGAAAAGGACGATATATGGATTGAGCACAGTTTTTCAACATCAACAACTTAAAATAAGTGAAATCGTTGGAGCAGTTGGACTAAATTACATGCAAACGGATTTCTATTAATTAAATGCGTTTAAATCAGTAAAATAATAAACGGTCGTCACTTTTTCTGACGCAGTAGAGGATGTGCCCATGCAATAATATTTAATTTGGGTGCAAGATTGAAAATAATGAAATTTTTCGACGCATATTACTCAAGGTAAGGGGTTAATGTTTATTTTATGTTGAGGTTATCGGATACTCAACCAATCTTGATGTAGGCAGCGAAACAGGTGTAAAGACCAAAATCTTGAAGCATTAGCATCTGAGGCTATCGGCTCTTTTGAAAACTCTACCACACTCCAGATTTAAACCCGCGACAAATGAGTTGGTCAAGACCTTTGGCAATCTAGCGGATAGAAAGAGATATTAATTTATATTAAAACTGAATTTTCCAAAATCATATAAGCATATAAGCGATTGAATCGTGCCAGAGTAAAAATCGTGTAAAGAAAATATCTTGTAATTTTAGGGGCGAGTGTAAGCTGATGTCGTCATACCTCTGCTATACAATATGAATGCCTTCATAGAGACATTCACTAATGCATATTAATGCTTAGGATTTTATTTATCAAACCAAGTAAACACACAAAGCATTGCTGTATAAACACACGCATGGCCATATACAGGTATATGGATTGAAATATTTATATTTACGTTTACACTTACATGTGTAAACTAAATATGTTGTTTGTATATGTAAAAGTAATATAAGAAATTTCTTCTTAGTATAGTTTCTCTTTCTTTCTCTCTCTCTCTCTCTCTCTCTCTCTCTCTCTGTCTATATATATATATATATATACATACATATACATATATGTGTTTGTTTTTACTATTGTTAGTCGTCAGTTGCTGTTGTTCTTGTTGTAGCAGTTGTCGTGATAGTTTGCCTTGGTTTGTTGTGTATGTTGTGAGATGCATTGGGTTTATTCCGGTGAGTTACTTGTTTGGAGAAGAAAAAATCTAAGAAAAATACGTACGCAGATGTTAAACACTCATCCGTCTTGTAGAACTTGGCATAGTTTTCTTTGCTTTAATGCCAAACAGCTTTAAATATTATATAAAATTTGCCTGATCCTGATGTACAGATATACACATGCTCACTTATTCTGCAAGCATACCTAGGTTCATATACTGTATATCTGTGCCTACCATATATATATATATATATATATATATGCATTACTGTGTGCCTATCACATATATATATATATATATATATATATACTGTGTGCGCTTGAATAATATTTTGGGTTTGTTGGCTCTGGCTGTGGTACTTTTTTTATATATATATGAAGCAACGTAAAGATATTGTTGTTCTTGTTTTCTTTTCTCTAAACTTTGGTTTACATTTACACCTTTCTTTTCATTCAAGGTTTTCTGAGGAAGACAGAATACTGCAGCTTACAAACATACATAGTCGCAGCTGCGTATTCGTACAAAAGTATTTAGCAATTGTTTGCTACAGACAAACAAACATAAAAGTAAACTAAATGTTTTTTATCTTTTTTCTTGTTACTATATAGATATTATTATTACATCTAAAACTAGAGGGTATATTAAATTTTGCGAGAATAAAAATTTTGGGTAATGGATTTGTTCACCACGTTTCTTAAAATCCCGAAAAAAATATTTATATTTCTCTGGACCAGACTTCGCACTAATCACCGTGATTCGTCGACAGTATTCAACTCTTTCTCATTCACACGCTACTCGTTCAGAGTACCTAAGGCTTACCCAGACCGACAAGCGTATGTCGTAAAAGAAGTCGTTCTTGCCATTGGACGAACTAGCGATTCTTAAGAATAAAAGGATATCCCACCATAACAGGCCCCACCAGTCGATAAAGGCATAACACTTTTCGATTGGCCACACACTCACTGGTCTCCGGTCATTCCCTAGCTCTTTGTTTTTTTCCTCACTTCTTTCTGATAGTCACCGGATTACACGTATAGGAGACATTCCTTACGCGGTTCATCGACTTCAAAAAATAAAAAAGTTAGATATATATTTTTCTCATCACCAAAAACTTAGGATATCTCGACTTTTCTGTTTTCATTTACAAACACTGCACGTATTAACGATGACAATAATAATAAAAATAAATCAGAGGCTTTATAAAGTATATACAATCTTCAACAGTGTAAAATTTTAAATCAATGACTATAGGCGTATCCCTGTTCGGTCTCATTCTTGTGGAAATCCATGTAGAAAGTTGAAAACTAGAATAAAATAGCGGTGAGCATGGCTCAGATATCGCTTTGAGATTTCGTACTATGTGAAAGCTGCGCATTTTATTCATATAAAAAGCCCCCAAAAAAATTGTAACTTAGTTGCAATGTCACCTATTTTTTGTACCCCAACCTATACTTGTGGTACATGGGATTTTAGCAACACCCAGAAGGACTTGAAATAGACGCAAATTTTGAATCGCTCTAAAACTGTCCGTCCGTCCGTCCGTCCGTCCGTTTATCTATTTATCCGTCGTATTTTTTTTGTGTTCAACCTACCGGTCCGGAGCTATAAAAAGCCCTATTTTGAAAAATTGTTACGAATGAATAGGTGTCATCCTCTGAATTTCAGAGGATCTGTGAAACACAGTGGCGGTAAGAAATACATGAGAAAGGGGATATGAAGTGCGCGTAGAATAATGTGTGTGTGCGCTATAGGGAAGCATATCCGCGGCGATCGAATACCCGCCAATGCTAAGGCTAAGAACGCTCCAAGATTTGAGCCCGCCGACAATTACTTGGTAGTCAAAGCTCTGCCTACAATGCTACGCGTTCACCTATAAGGTGAATATGAAAATGATTTCGGTTAGCTAAACGATGGTCTCAAAATTAATATTAGAATATTTTGAAGAACAGATAGTGGCATGGACAAGAAGATAAAAGGCACCACTGAACATGTATTTAGGCACATTTCATATCTTATATTACAGGCAGACTCCGAAAGATAACTTCTTCCTGTTATTCTATAACAAGCTATGAGAGATTCCCATTGAAACCACCTCGAGAGAAACGAATCTTTTGATTCGATTTGAAGTAAATGTCGCTTACTTGATATTATGGTTCTTTTTTTTTTCTGTGTTTTACGCTTCATCTTTGCGTATTTGCATTGTATTTTATGATGCTGACGAATTCAATGATAAATTTTGTTTGTAAAACAATTTTATATTTAGTTATTGTAAGCAGTTAGATGAATAAATATGCAACTTACGTAAGTCTCGGTAGTTTCATACAATTTTCTTTTTTATCCCTTCCCTTTATGTTACATTGATATATCTGTTATATCGGAAGCAGGAAAATATATGCGAAGATAATCCATTGAAATGGAAATAACTGAAAATTTAATTCAAGTAACGTGCGTAACATATTTGTGTTATTGTTAACAATTGCAGTTACTGTTGGTGTTGTTATTGTTTACCTGCTTATCTGACTAGTTTTTTAGTTATAAAAGCCTGATGAAACTTAAGCAATTGTTGTTGCTTTGGGCTCCAGGCTGTACTCAAAACACGATGCATTGTACAAGCGTGACTCTCTTACAGGAAGACGAAAAAAAAAAAAAAAAAAAGAACAGAAAGATGTAAAATTTTACAAAAAAAAAAAAAAAAAAAGAAGCTCTTTATGAACACAATACAGAGTTTTGCTTCATTTGGTGTAAATAGTGTTGCATTGACTTTCAGAAACGAACTGACTGTCTGTCTGCTTAGCTGCTTAACTATTTGTCTACTTTAACATTTGCTGTAAGTACCAATTTCATGTTGTTTGCGTGTGTGCACTTGAAAGAAAAACTCTTCAATATAAAATGAAATAAAATAAAGCGGAAAAAAGAATGAAATACCGGCAAGGAGAGAAAGATAGAGTTAGAAGAAAAAAAGAATCATGAACAAATATAAAGAAATTCAATTTAAAAAGATTTCCGCTTTCAGGAAATTTAAAAGTGCTGCCATTGAAAATAAGCACTCAACGTGTTTGTACACTTTCGCGCTCATCTATACCAAGCGAGAGAGAGAGAGAGTGTATGAAAATCTAAGCTGAACACCTTTATTGAATTGAATTTATTCTATATACTCAGTTATATTATTCGTACACACAACTGGCACATTTCCTTTTCAGCGAACAATAACCGCTAGCTTCTATTCTGTGCCGCTCTGATACACGCCATAAAAGAAAGCCAAGAAAATCATTCTCGTTATAATTCTCTCCACCCTTTTGGTTTTCTTTTTTTTCTGCTTTTTTTCGAAATTTTTTTTCTTTTTCGTATAGTTTCACAAAGGCATTCAATGCGCATACGTTATCTACATAACAAACTTGATTGAATTTATTAAATAGCAAAAGCAGATACAAAAACAAAGAAAAAGAAAGTAAAAAACTATGACAACCAAACTGTTATCAAAGCGATGTAGAAATAAAAGTTAAAAAAGTTAGAAAAATGTGCATATAGAAGCGATTCTGGAATATCCGCTACCTAAACGTAAATACGTAAAAACTCTTCTAAATTTTTAAATCTAGACTTAGTTTAAATGATTTCTTAACGCATTTCCTCCATCAACTTCCATTGTCCGAAGTAATAATTTGGATCCTATTTGCCTCTTTAAATGTAAAGATAATCTTCATTATTTTTATGAATTCATATGCGTAATAAAATTGATGCGATTTGTGTAGGCTTACCCGGCAATATTCACATGAAACGTTTTATTAACATTGCTATGACAACGCAAGCTACTTAAGAGAACCGCATTAGTTTTCGTTTGATTAGACCGTTCGAACAGATATTATTATTATTATTATTATTATTAATCTCGCCAGAGAAATAAATTCTAAGTCTAAACTCTTAAAAGCACTAGCATCTAAGGCTATCGGCTTTTATTAAAAACTCTACCGCACTTGAGATTCGAACCCACGACCATTGACGTGCTAGTCGAGATTCCTCGCCTTCGGCTACTCAGGCGGATGTTCTAAAAGATAATCTTCTACCATTCCATTGTTTACTTCATCATATTTTCTTCCATCGGATACTACAAACTTGTCTTCGCTTCTGCTTTATATCTTAATATCAACTTTATTGTTTGGAATATTTTTCTCTCTATGCAGAAACCTATTCTAGTAATTAAAGCATTTCCGTTCTCTTCAGTTATTCAATTAACAGATTTTGGTCTTTGGCCTAGCTTTAGTAAACGCTCAGTCGATAAAGGCACAACATTTACCGATTGGACATACATCCACTAGGTTGTGTTCACCACCTATCTATATCTTTCACGTTCCTCTCTTCCTTCTCAACGTCACCGTGTTAAAAGACAAAGGAACATTCCCCGAGTGATTGGTTATATTAAGGAGAAATAAAAGTGGTAATCCACGCTTAAAAACTTAAGATATAGTGTGCTATGCTTGGTTTTCGCTCTTAGTGCAGATTTCAATTCGTCTCTTTTATCTATATTAGCCACCATTTTGCTTCATTAGAAAATGGTGTTTCCGGTTAAATCCGAAGAGGAATGGCTAGTATCAACGATAAAGTTTGAATAACGCATGAAATCCTACAGAGGATCTTTATTAATAATTTTGATTGATATCGTAACAGCCGGAATCATTGCGATCGTATTACTACTTTATTCCCACACTCGAGAATTAAGGTTTCATCTTCCATAGCGTAATGGGAGGACTATTGCTTAAAATTTGTTATTCTCTGAGAATATTTCCCACTTAGTATACCTAAGTTGGCAAAAAGTTCCGTTAGGAAGACCGTCCCTTTTCATAGCATCCTTGCGGATACAGACAATGTAAGTAAGTGTTCCATAGAAATAAAAAAGATAATTGCATCAACCAAGCAATCAACCAATGAGAAGTTTAGCTCTCCCGTTCGTATTCACGTGCTCTGCGTTCGCTCATACACCGTACAATATATTAGCGCTCTTTGTTGTTTTATAACCGTCACGCGAACCTTCTAGCCGTAGAGTTCTTTCGCACAATTCTACGTGTTGTCACTTTCGAAATCGAACGTGTGCCAATACTACCTGGTTTAAGCATCTTTCGTAAAAATAACCCTGACTACTAACTTGTCTCCAGGTATAGCGAATATCCATTGAGCGGCTAATCAAGTTGGAAAAAAGCGGCCTATGCTTTATCGTCCATACGGTCTCTTGGCCTTTTTTGCATTTTTTGATGATGTGCTGTATGATTTTGTGTACCGTACGTTATATCGGATCATTTTATTTTTCTTGATGAAATTTTCATAGTGTGCTGTGTCTTCTGTCAGATCCTGAATCCTTAGGGTGTGACCTTTGCAAGTTGTAGTTGCTTTTGTCTTTCAATTCTTCTACTATTTTGCGAATGTAAACTCCTTTCGTATTATGAACAACAAGTCGTTATTTCTGAGATGGACGAAAAGTCACAATTGAATCAATTAAAAAATTAACGCTGATATATTTTCTCATGAAAGGCTGTTAGTTATTTCTGGACGCTACAAACGATGTGACGAATTATTATGCTCTCATGCTTTGATGATAGGAAAAGAGAAACTATGCCAGTCAACTGTATGCTAGGAAAGCGAATTACTTAACGGAAAATTAAGTGGGAAAGGCACACACCATCTCCACCTTTAATATCATTATCGTCATCATGGCGTACAGTAACAACACTATCATGAATTTCATCTTATAAGTGTTGATATCAACTGGATGTTAAAGGGAAACCAACTAGAAAGTTTTGTTGTTGATGCTGTTGCTCTTTCAGTTTACTATGGAAAACTTAAAGTTTTTCTTTTCCCTTTCGAAAACACATTTCTTTGTAGTCAGGTAATTGAAAAATATTATAATTGTTGTTGTTTTTTGTTGCTTTGTTGTTTGCTGCTTCACCCTGTACTAGATATCGTTATTCTTCACGTACAATTACCTTATTTAATACATTTTTCCTGCTCTCCATCTTATAAGAGATCGGATAGTATTTCATCTGTTTTGTATGCAACTGGCATTGGAAAGCAAAGCTTATTTGCTTAGTTAAGTTCAGAGGGTACAATGTTATCAACATTTAAGACTCAAACGAAAAATATGCATATAATTGAAATTGAGTTTTATGCAAAGATATTTTTAAATTAATTCCTTCCTTGAGGTTATGTAGACAAGAATAATTCTAAATTGTTTCCAAACTCAACTCGCCGTCTTTCTTCTTCTCTCCCTCCTCCTACTGCTTCTTCTGTATCCCTCCCTCCTTTTCTACTTTCTGTCCCTTTTCCCCACCGCTGTCTTTCTTATCGCTTTCCATTTCTACTCCCTCGACCTTTCTCGGTACCACTCTCTTTCTCTCTGTTGAAAAGAACAGTTGCTGCAGCAATTGCAGCTTTATGTAGAACGTCTTTTCAACAAATGAAACTTAAAGAAATAATTCCTTTCACTACATCTCCATATCAACGTTAGTGCTAAATATGTTACGACATTTTTTCTTCGTTTCCGTACCGCTCAATGTTGTATATCTTAAACATTAAGTGTTGAATTTTTCATATTTAATAAGTACGAAAGTTATATCCGGCTGTGGCCGAATCTCGCACACCCACCAACATTAAAATGTATGGCGCCCCCATGCTTTCATTTATAGTCAGAAAAAAAGAAAGTGAATGGGATAAAATTTGTCTTTCATCTTTTGCTTGACGTCTGCCGTAAATAGATTTAAAATTAACACACTTTCCTTGTCTACTTTCCAAGCTTTTACACGTATATCACTGGTACTAATAAGAAAAAATTAATTCACCTGGTCATGGTGTCCACCGTATTTATTTTAGAACAAAAGCATTTTTAGGCAGATAACATATCTTCGTTTGAGGAGTGTACGCGTGGTACGTAGGCGATGCCAAATTTTTTTAATATATGTACAGATGCTGCAGGACCACTCCATAGCATACAAATGAAACTTTTTATTGTTGCAACTGTTGCGATCTATAAGTAAAGAGCAAAAAATTACTTACTTTTTTTTTGAAACTAGATTTGTCTTATTCGTCAAATTCTCTTTTATTTATTTACGATTATTCAAATCTGGCAACTTTGTCGCGCGGTATAGTCGTGTATTTTTTGTGTCGGCAAATAAAATTTTAATTTTTTTCTTGAATTTCGTGGCTTTTCTGCCTTAGTGTGTGATTTTATTATTTTCTTTGAGAAGAAAGTGAGTGAATTCAAAGTAAAAGAAATATTTTTCTTTTACGCTTTCATTTGATTCATTTGAGTTTTGCAAACAAAACTTTGAGCTCTGATAAAAATCTCTTTTTTTTTTTTTTCTTTTAGTGATTTGTGTGTCTGTTCTCCATAATCAACAACTGTCTTTTTGACAGGACATGGAGTGTTTATATACACCTTGTCGGGCGAAATCAGGCCCGGATTCTGAAAGATTCGTTTCTTGTTGGCTCTGCGAGCGCTTCGGTCATGCAAAGTGTGCCGGTATTCTCGGCCGTGCTGCTGATGCAGTCGCTGATCCTTCTAAAGGCTTAAGATGGTCATGTCCTGACTGTAGGCAGAGGGACATTGACTTTTATAAACTTTTCACGGAGACCCGTTATGGTTTCTCGGAATTGAGTAGAAATCTCGGCTCCTTGTGGGAAAAGTTTGAGCTCATTAAGTCTAGGTTTGATGAGTGTCGCTTTATTGGACACTCATCTTCTACTCGTAGCGTAGCGTGTGGGACGTCACCTCTGGCTTTCTCCAAATCTAATTCGTTGGTACAAGTTACCGCTCCTTCTAACTCTAAAATGAATAGTAATGTTTCCGATATTGCTGAGTCGGTTGGTAGCAAAACAGTTACAAACAAACCGGCAAGTCCATCGGTTTTAAGCTACGCTGAAGTGGCAAGGGTATCTCCGCCCAGAGCCGCCACTCACTCTGATCAAGTGCCATCGCCTAAAAGTAATAAAGAGAAAGATAAGTCATCCTCTCCTCCTGCCTGTTCGCGTGTGAATGCTGGTCACCAGACTGGGCAAGTCTCACAAGCTGCCGGTACAAGGGCGATAACCCCATCTATATTTTCCCCAACTCGAAACTCTCCTACTGTGAACCCCCCTCCTGTTCCAAATAATGACATTTGCTTGACGGCAGTTCCTCCCAGAAAAGCAATATTTGTGTCAAGACTGACACCTGAAACATCGGTGGATAACATAAAAGGTTATCTGGCGACGAAAGTCCCATCAGTCAACTTAAAGCGTGTTAGCATCTTCAAAATGGCTCCTTCTCAAGCTAGGGCAATCTCCTCTTTTAAAATATTAGTTCCGACTGAAAACAGTGATATGTTGTTAAATAAATCACTGTGGCCGGTAGGATCCTTAATTAAGGAATTTATCCCTCGTGATCGTCCCCGTAATACCAAGGCAATAGTCTTGTCGCCTTCAAAAAACTAATTGTTTCTTCAGGTCCAATATCTCTCATTTATCAAAATGTTAGGGGCCTAAATTCGAAAATTCGTTCCACTTTTCTAAATTCAGTGAGCACGGAATTTTTCTGTTTGGCCTTTACTGAAACCTGGCTAAAACCCGATCTACATTCGTCGGAACTTTTTCATAATTCTTTCCAAGTGTTTAGAAATGATCGAGTAAATCGCATTGGTGGTGGTGTATTAATTGCCATATCTGCGTCAGTCCCGTCCAATTTAATTGAATTTCCCACTTCTCCTGACGTTGAATTTATCGCTATTCGTGCGAATATGCCTGATAAACATCTATTCATAACCTGCTCCTATATTCCCCCAAATTCTGATATCTCCATTTACGGGAAACACGCTGCCCTCATTTGTGAAGTGGCCAAGCGGTCTAGACCCACCGATTTGGTCGTTGCATTGGGTGACTTCAATTTGCCTCAAGTCACTTGGTGTAACACTGATAATTCTGGCTGTTTGGTTCCTACTTCAACGTCTGATAGGGCTGTTGTGTTCCTTAATGAATTGTTTGATCATAATTTGGGTCAATATAATCGTATCCCTAATTGTAATGGTAGACTGCTTGATCTCTGCTTTGCCAATTTTCCCGAGATTTACGTAAATCGTTGCCCACCTTTTAGTTTACCTGAGGATCCTTATCATCCATCAATATGCATTTCCTTTCATCATATTAATGATGGTTTGTTGGAATGCCTTAATGTGCCAACTCAAACTTGTTTAAATAATTATTATGATTTTCATAAAATCAATATTGTAATACTAAAACATCGTCTTTCACATCTGACGCTTGATTTCTCAACCGGTAGTATTGAAAACTTAATGCCATCGTTCTACAATACATTAAATCTAGCTATTGCTGCATCTGTTCCGATCAAGCATTGTCGACCTCGAAGCAGATGTCCCCCGTGGTTTAATAAGACAATTAAATATCACAAGAATAGAAAAAACTCGCTATTCAAAAAATATTCGAAAAGTGGCTCTGCGCTTGACTATTTCGCTTACTCGGTGGCGAGGCATAGATTTAACTCCCTCAACCATCATTATTACTGCAGATACCTTCAGTTCATTAAATCCTCTCTGTTTGCTAATCCTAAATTCTTCTTTAAATTTGTTAACTCTAAAAGAAAAATTTCCACATATCCCTCTCATGTTTCTTTTAATGGCTCTGGTTCCTCGGATGATTTTGAAATCTCAAATCTATTTGCTGAGTATTTCCGACGAAACTTTTCGATTGCTAATTTTGAGTTATCAGGAAACTACCCATATCCTATAACTAACTCGGTTTCAATACCTAACTTGGTTATTTCGGAAGATGATGTTTTCAAAGGGTTAAGTTCTCTAAAATACAGTTGTTCGCCTGGACCTGATGGAATTCCATCATGTGTACTTAAATCTTGCGCTGTCGAGTTGTGTGGTGTGATCTCAAAGATTTTTAACATGTCCTTGTGTTCAGGTGTTTTCCCTTCATGTTGGAAGAGTAGTTTCCTTATTCCTATCCACAAGAGTGGAAGTAGACAATTTGTTGAGAACTACAGAGGCATAGCCAAGTTGAGTGTCTTGCCCAAGTTGTTCGAGCGTATTGTGACTCAGCATTTAGCCTTTGCCATTAATTCGTATATTTCTCCGCACCAGCACGGCTTTCGGAAAGGGCGATCTACAGTCACCAACTTGTTAGAGTTTACCTGTCATGTTTTCAAGGCTTTTTCTAGTGGCTCTCGCACAGATGTTATTTACACTGATTTAAGCAAAGCATTTGATTTGGTTAACCATAGACTACTTATCTTTAAACTCCAAGCCTCTGGTTTCCCACCCTACTTAGTGAAATGGATAAGCTCTTATCTGCACAATAGATCCTTCAGAGTTTTGTTTAACTTCATTAGCTCGGATGAATTCCCCGTTACGTCTGGCGTACCTCAAGGAAGTCACTTGGGTCCCATTTTATTTAGTTTATACATTAACGATCTCCCATCGGTAGTTAATTCCAGCCAGATCTTAATGTATGCTGATGATGTGAAACTGTTTTCTTCCTTCTCTGTTGAATCGCAATCACATCAGCTTCAAGGTGATTTAGATAATTTTGTTGCATGGTGCTCTTTGAATCTCCTGCAACTAAATCTGAGTAAATGTAAGAAGCTTTCATTCTCAAGAAGAAAGTCATTCATTACTCAGTATTTCATAGATTCGCATAAGTTGGAGGACGTCGATTCGATTACGGATTTAGGCGTCCTATTTGACCATAGGTTACGTTTTAACTTGCATATTGAGCTCTCGATTAGCAAAGCTAGGTCCGCGCTTGGTTTTATAAAAAGGTGGTCCAAAGAGCTTGATGATCCCTACATTACGAAAAGGCTGTACATGTGTTTGGTTAGACCCATACTCGAGTATGCCTCAGTTGTGTGGTCTCCTTCATATAGGTGCTACGTAGATTCAATTGAATCAGTTCAAAAGCAATTCTTGCTGTTTGCCCTTAGAAATTTGGGTTGGGATCCGATTGCCTCTCTTCCTCCGTATGAAAATAGGTTGCTTCTGCTGTCCCTACCGTCTCTTGAGAAACGTAGATTTGTTCTTGGCGTTTCCTTTCTAATTAAAGTAATAAATGGTGCTATTGACTCGCCTTCATTACTTGGTGAAGTAAGCTTCAATGTCCCTAACCGCTTCTCTAGGCACTTTATCTTGGTAAAGCTTAATCAGTGTAAATTTAATTATGAGCTGTTCAATCCGCTCAGAGTCGTTTGCAAGAACCTAAATGACGTCTACCACTTATTCTCGTTATCGGACTCTTTAAAGTCCATTAAAGCAACATTGCTTAATACGCGCGAGTTACCTATGTCGTATTTAAACTAGCTTTTATCCTTAAAAAGTCGTTACGTTTCGAAAATGAATTATTGTCAATTTATTATCGGTTGCCAGGCTTATGCATGTTTGCGATGGCTTAGGGGTTCATTTGCAATTTGATCCTGTACCGGTTGTAAGTGTGCTCCTATGCTGATAGTGTACATGCTTTTTTTTCTTTTTTCTTTTTCTTTTTTTTTTTTTTCTTCTTATTTGTTTTATTATGCTTATACTCAATTTTATTGTTAATTAATATTAGTTTTGCATTAAGAGCCTATTGAACTCGACTGCTATTTGTTTAGTTGAGTTTCTAGTATAAGTGGAATAAAATAAATAAAATAAAATAAAATAAAAAATAAAATCAGTTAATTCATAACATCTGTTATAATTGATTTTAGGGTAACCCATAACTGAATCGTTTCCTAGCTCTTGCCCATGAAATTAAGTTTTTCTAAAATGAGGACTACTGTCTTGTCGTGTTAAGGATAAAACACATTCATCGGGCATCATCAAGAAGGTTAGGTGGTTTGTTCAAAATCTAAAGAGATCTCGTAAATTGCACGCTCCTTTGGTATGTGTTATTAGCAGTGCCAGCAAGGCGCGTACTAATTCTAAGCATGACCAAGTGTTAGTTTTTAGTGAACGTAAGACCCACATATTTCATAGCCCAGTCAGCGATCTTTGTGTGATTTATCAAACAACATTTTCTTTAAAATAAAAAAAATCGAGATGTAGGGAAAAGTAGTTGATGCCCAAAAGAGTTCTTGAATTAGTTAGGTGCAGGCACGGCAACCAAATCTCGAATTCTTGGTAGAGAATTGATGCTTTACTCATGCGGGGATTTTCAAACTGCAAATTAAATTGGCAAGAGTTGAATACTGAATATGTTATAAGCATTTTGAAGGAGATGGAGCGAATAATGAACACTAAATGATGTCGGGGAAATCAGAACGTCACTTTTTTGTACATACCATGGGCTGAGATATAGCTGCCGAGTGCACACTTGATTCCAGAGATCTGCTCTGTGAGCTGATGCGAGTTGATCACAGTCTAATCGAAAAAAGCTTTTCACGCTTTTCTGCATGAATAACAATATAAATTCAAATAAATAAACATAAATAAAAATAAAGAGGAAGAAAGTAATCAAACACCGAAGCGAAAAAATTGTGAAGAACGGAATTTTATCCCTCATTGCAAAAATTTACTTTTCAATAAAATAATGCCGAGGTAAGCCTCAGCGACTGCTACAGGTGTCCTTAAGCTCGTTATTTATATTTCTCATCTGTAAGTACATAGAAACAGGACTTATAAGTCCTGCGATTTTGATCCTTTCACGATAATCCAAACAAATTAGTTTTAATTTTTTTATATATCAATCAAAGCAAGTAAGTAATACACTTTCTCTACCATCACAAGTACAAGTTTGCATATTCCTTATATAATGAAAAATGCCTTTAAAATTATCCAACGTTATGCCGGAGCTTGGCGTCTTTGACAGGTGTAACCAATGCATTTAATTCTAATGTCAGCTCTTGGCAAAGTTGATTAACTGCTTTTTTTCCCTGCCATCTATTATGGAGTATATTTTTGTTCAAAAGTTCGTCATAGGTTCTTTTTGTACAGCATTTATTTTATTGCATGTTGACCTGTACAGTTTACGTTTAACCAGTGATGTAAACTTATTTTATTATGTATATTTAAGAGATATTTTACCTTTGTTATACGCCGTGCCATTTGCGGTATAAGGATGTATTGAGTTTGCAAGGACGTAGGCCACATTCAGGCCTTGAGAAAGCCATGCCTTCTATTATACGGGTCGAGTCAGAGCTACATTTCATTTTCTTACTCCACGTTGACACACTCTCTTGTTTTATCCCAAATGTGGAGCGCTTTTAAAAATGGTTAACAACGGATCACTTTATCGATTACTTCCCTTTTGTTGAGTAACTGTAATGCTGTAGGCTATTAAGCGGCATCCCGCGACACGCAACAGTGTTTTTATTTGTTTATATTTATTTTAATTCCTTGCATTCGACATTCGTAAACTCTGTTTAAACTAATTGTCTTTCCTCCTTCAATACAACAATTAAACTGGCACCATTGCCTACTTGTCGTCACGCCTTGATGGGTACTCTTTGGTAAGGATGTGGACTTAAATTTAAATTGAGTATTGCTTTTTTAATGACTCTCGAGGAAAACTGGGTATAAACTGCGTATCTTTGTACAGCTTTTTAACCAAGGTTCACGCAATGATACTTTAATTTTTACGCTGTACTTCGTTTGAAGGGTGTCAAGATGATTCCGAATTTAATTAGCAAAGAAACTTATCAACTCTTTTGATAGATATCTGTAGATAATCTAACGGATCTCAGTTAACTAGGTACAACCAACATGTAAAGGGATATGGAGGCATATTTTGTCCAAATTAGGAAATGTAAAACGCTTCTGTGCTTATGTCACGAAAAAACCCATCGAGCAAGTTTAACAAAATCAAATCCTGCTGAATATTGTTGAAGATGGATGGAATTTTCTGATCTGGTCACAATTGAGTCCCAAATATAACCATAGCCTCATGGTCGTGTTGCGCTTACATACTAAATTTAAGAAATTCGATAAAAATAGTACCGAAAAGCAGGAACTATTCTTAAATAGACAGCAGATATTCTTTGGATGGAGGATGCGGGCAAATCTAACCATATCTTGATCGTACCTACTTAATAGAGTTCTCTTAGGGTATCCAGGGGGTTCGTAAGCGTCTTTGATAATTAAATTCGGATTTATCTTCACCTGCTGCTGGGTTTGGCCACAGTAAGTAAGTAAACTACTGCTTTTCCCATCCCGCAATATTTAATAGAAACAGCATACGGACATGTATTAATTATAACATCTATGGAAAAAACTCCGGGATAGTTCTATTTTATCTATATTTTGATTTAAATCCTTTCCGTCTTACGTGGACAGTTCTGTTCTACTAAATTTTTTACTTCGTCTCTTTTCTAGTTAAATTTAAGTTTCATTTCACACCGGTGACTTTTATAACCATACAATTCTTCTTGCAATCTTTTTCAAACATTTCTTAACTTCTTTTTCAGAATATTTTTTTATTTTGCGGCACCAGCTGATAAAAGTATTAAAATTAATTATTTGCCTTCTCTAACATTTTGGTAGTTTCGTCGAACGTATGCTTTTCTCAACGATATCTTACTTTAATTCGCTTTGAATATTTCACGTGGTACCTATTTTACAGTCGAAAAATTCTGCATTCGATTCTGTAAGGAACTCGCATTCATTATCGGGAGTTGTGTGTGAGAGTTGTATCCATAATCGATAGGTATAAAAATGACGATCCAGTGTTCTCGCTATCGACACATATAAACCGTCCTCATGGTTCACGTTTACCAGAAGACGCACGTTTCATTTGTCGTGGGTTTATGAAACATGAAGATATGCATTCGAAGCCACATTTAACTCATATGTATCTACGATCGCAGTCTGTAGTGGAGAAGATTTAGTCTCAAGTCTCATGAGGACTTTGCATGACGTGTTTCCCCATCACCCTCCTAAAGTTATCTTTGAAAATCATTTTGCAGTGCTAAAAAGAAGTGATAGATAAACAAGACAACGTACATAGATCTAATTTCTAGTTTTACTCGGCGAGTTATCAACGAGTCATCTGTTGTTTGTTGCCGTTCGCTGACTCACAGAAGAAGAAGAATTCCTAGTTAAAAGTTTCATGTGTTAGATGCTGCTAAGTGGCCCTCTTAACGCCGTATGTATCGATTCTTCCTCTGTCTTGCTGTGTAGACGTAGTTATAACTTATTCCTATATATTTGAAGTAAGATAAATATATTTTACTTCCCACTCATTTTCTTTTACGGCAAACAGTTTGTTATTATCTTGTGAGTATTTTAAGGACGCTCTAATAAGAACGAACAGTATAAGCAGGAAGGGAATCGAATGGGAATATAACATTCGAAATAAGTTAGCTGACATGATGGCAATGCCAATGCGTTTTCGAACACAGGGGATGACGGAGAACAAGATTGCACATCGTCTTCCTTCTGGATCGCACCGCCGACTAGATAACACATCGCCGTCCGAAATAAAACCCATCATCATCAGCTAAGTTAAGCAAAGGCTTCTAAATTTTAATTTTTAGCCTCTAGATTCTTTGTAGGCAATTATATCCCTTTCTTATTATTTCAGTTAGCGGCTTAAGTTAATTAATGAAAGGAAATTCAATTATAACGTTAAGACACATTAGCACTTTTCCTCAGGTGAGGGATATAAATAACAAATTGAAGGACGTCTGGACTAGCCGCTGAGGTTTGCCGCGCTATTAATTTATTAAAAAGTAAATTTTTCCAACGAGGAAAAAATTGCGTTCTTCGTAGCTAAACATTGGATATTAAGAGATTTCGCCTCCGCCGACCATAATTTCTTTCTTTTTTTTTTTGTTGCAAACACAATATTTCCATTTATTATCGTACTTCGTTTGGAAGTCTTCTATATGAGTACATGAATTTAGCTTTCTTAAACTTCCTTCAGTTTTTTATGCCTGTTTTTTCTTCTTTTTTGTTATGTCATATATAAAAAAAATATTATCATCATTATGAGGACAGTAGAAAAGAACATGGTTTTGATTAAATGAACAAGAAACTCATCAAGGAAGAAAAAATCTACAAAAATTCAAATTTATTTACTGTCACATTTATGTTATGTTACTAGCGGATTAAAAGCAACATCAAGGGAAACATAAAAAAATCAAATGAAAAACTGTTTAAAATTTGAATGAAAATTCTAAAGCAAAATACTGCAGTGATGTAGTAGTAGTAATAGCCTTCAACAGATAATAACATCAGTCGTTCAATTACTCAAAAATATATTCACAAGTGCAGCAGTATATGTAACCAGTATTTGACAATCCTTAGTTCATTAGATAAGCAGACGAAAAAGTTTATGATTTAAATTTGAGAAATGTTTATATTGGACCATCCACCAGCACTTCCTGAATATAAAAAAAAGTTTACGGACAATTTTTTCGAATTTCCATGTAAATGTGTATACATTTCTCCATTTTTTCTTGTTTTTTTTTGGTTTTTTGAACTTTTTTGAACATGTGTGAAAACATATTCTATGAAAACATCCATAAAAATATCTGTCATCTGGTATGAAAAAACATTCTGAAATCAAACATATGTTCATGCATACACACAATGTTGTCATAACAAATGTATTACAGATAATACGTATATACACAATATGTATAAAAAAAAGTTATATCGCCCAACATGTCGTTTGAAAAGAAATGAAATCGAAAAAGAAAATCATAACATTTGAGACTTTTTTTTTCCGGTAGAATGTAAAAAGATTTATACGAAGTTTTCCCGTTTTTTTTTTTTTTTTTGTAGCATAGAAGGAAGCAAGAGTTTTAGCGAATACTGGAGCGTAGAAGTTAAAGAACATAAAACTCGCTGCTGTACTATGTTCGGCAAGGGTTGGCATTGTTGTTTCATCGATAAGTTCGTATCCCGGAGTTCATGGTCATGTCTTCTTGTCGCTTTCCATTGCAATCTTGTTGCAATCCATTCACTTGTTCGCCTTTTCATTCTATCCTTTGTCCGCTTGCTTTTTTCTCCGTTTGTTTTTGGATTCGTCCTTTTATTCGCTTGTATCTTCATTCGTCGTTCCAGCTTCGTTAATCAAATTGAGATTGAGACATAAGGGTACATTTTTACGAAATCAGTTATTGAATTCCCAACTGTTTCTCATGTTTTTGTGCTGAAAAATTTCCAAATTTCATTAATATTGTAGAGAAGTCGAGCAATGCCGTTGGTTACTCCACAGTTTCCTTACCGACTATTAACAACTAAGTCGACCCATCATCGCATCTCAGCTAAATATTCGCGTTGGCCTTCACAAAAAGGAACGCGAAACCTAACTGATCTTATCTATCCTACGTTCATCTTGTCTAGTCTAGGCTTCTTGCGTCCATCATCCCTATTGTTGCTTGTCAGACTTATTGGCCAGACGTCTCTGGGTTACAAAAAGCCCTTTCCTAACAAACAAGGATAAAGCAAAACGAACTCAGCTTGGCTTTATGTCAACTCGAACATGTCTTTAGTGATGTAGTGTTCTTCCAAAAAAAAAAAAGAAAAAAAGAAGAAAACCAAGCTCTTTTTTATAGCCGTCGAAATTTGCCACGCACTTCTTTACGTCTGATATGTAATATGCTTATCGCGTGACTATTGACGAAATGAAAAACAACAACAAAGGGTACCTAGGAGTACTAGGATGCGAAAACTGCAATTAATGGAAAAATATAATAATTCTTGTCTACAGGTGTTTTGACTGACCTATACCAAACTCTGCTTTACTTTTCTCGCCATTCGTCTTAATTACTGCAACGACAATTTGTTATTTATATATTTGTAAGAAAAAAAATGTCATGGGTGACTTTGCTTTTTACAATTTCTTGACAAAGTAACGTGAACACATAACATATGATGATCTAATATTTTGCTAAAAACTTATAGCAATCCAATGTAAAAATGCTCCGAAAATAGATGGAACCAGTATCGATTAATTACGTGGTGACGGGGAGTGATGGATATATAAGTGTTTCTTCATAATGGATGCATCTCTGCCTTGTGATTTCTTTTTAAACGTGCGTCCAAATATTAACATTTAAAAATACTACCGTGGGACACCACTTCTCTTAATACTATTATTTACATAACGGTTTTTCAAACTAAGGTGTTATACGGAAATTGGTCGAAAAACCATTGACAATGCTGGTGCTCCCTGAACCATAGCACATCGGTATACGGATGTTATAAAAATATCTCGAAAAATGGAAGCTATAGGCTGAACATAAGAAAGGAAGCCACACAGACGGACGGATAAATAAGCGATCGGTATAATAGAAGGTGACTCCACCTCAAGTCCTCTCGAGTTTTGCATAGATCCAGGCAAATTGAAGGGTGTAAAAAGCTTTCATAGAAAACGAAATTTATGCGATGTTTATACCTAGAATAAACAAGTGAGACGATTATATTCGGCGGGGGCCGAATCTTGCATACCCACCACTATATTTTCCACATTCAAGTCTCCAAGTACTTTTATTTGATACCCATTTCGCTGGTATTGTTAGAAAAAAGTAATGACGGTTTCTAACATATATGCTCATTTGAGAAATATACAAACTAATTTTAAACATTCTGTCTTACTTGCGTTATTATAAATAAGCAAAAAATCTCAAAAAAGTGAAAATAATAAGATTTAATCGATTGTAATTTTGCGTGGGTATGGCCGATTCTTCTGCTTCTACACTGGCTAAATTGGCCTTTTCACTACTAACCTGTAACACAATGTTTCTACCAAATTTGGAGTCCATATTTTGATATGTGCGACCAGGGGATTGCCAACAACACACTCTACACAGGCGGACAGACATGGCTTAATCAATTCAGAATTTCATAGTAGATCAAGAATATATATACTTTATAGAGTCTTTGAAGCTTTCTATACAAAAAAAACCAAATGATTGCATACCCCTCCTTCAGTGGTTGATATAGATGTAATGTAATTTTGAATAAAAATGTAATATTTGATGAGTAATTGTATTCCACAAAAGAAACTAGGTTACTTTATCGATATCAAGAAAAAAAGTGACAAACAAAGATTAGTTCCCTTTGCAGAAGTTCTCTTTGCAAAGACGATTCTTTCACTGAAATAATCAAAGGCATGAAACATTATGACTTCGCTATATGGTAATTAAATTCATCCTCTTCGCTTAACTTATTTTCAAAAGACTGATATTTCTTTCTGTCCTTTACTAAGGTCCTCACAGCAGCTCTATTCGTAACAGGTAAATATAACTTGAGGAAATGACCACAAAGATGTTGGAACGTGGATAGCCAGACTCGAATTTGAGCAGTTTTATACAATAAATGGTAAGTCCTGGATGCTGCGTATCTCTAATTTAGGTTACCGTAACCTTGCCGCAACAGGTGTACGATGTAATGAATGTCACAAAAAATTGATTGTCACAAAATTGTCACAAAAAATTGTTAAAGATGTTAAGTGAGCCGTTGTGGATCGCAGAGCGACGTTCGCTTTCAAACGCTTGCCCCAAATATATACTTTCATATATGTAAAACAATGTAAGGCTTTTTTAGCGTTGAAAAGACGAGGAGGAGAGGAAAATCTCCAGTCCCCCTTGACCAACCTTACACTAGTAATGTTATAATATTGTTAGGAAATTCGCTTTTCTCGGATACGGTTCGTATCATTGGATCGTGGAGATTCTTCTTCAGAGAAACACACTTGAACGTTTTCACTACAAGACTCTTTTATTCACATTCAATTTGCTTAAGGGTAGGACTATTTAGATTTTACTTTGGCAATACCCTCGACTTCTCAACTTAAATTAAATATTACAATATTAAAATTTTTTTTTTTTTTATCCTAAAAATACTAAACAATTAATAGCTGCAGAAATGATGTGGACGGTTTGCTGATAGACTTATTGATGTCGGTGTTTTATTCCATGAGGGTCTTTGAATTTGAGTCTGCGTGGCTTTTCATTATGAGTCCTGCTGTGTAGATCCACGCAGTTGTAAGTGATTTTGTAATATCCAATAGGCCCCTTCACATTGGTTTGCAACGGTTCCGTAATGTTTGTAACAAATTTTTCAATCGTTTTTTTATTTCTTTTATGAACAAAAGTTACGATTGCTTTTCATTTCATTTATTAACAAATTTTACAATTGTTTTTCACTTCTTTTATTAACAATTGATAAGAATTAATTTTACAGTCTTTTTAAAGCAAAAATTTACTATTAGAAATTTAGAAATTTTTTTCCTTTTTTGTTTACAAAAAAAAAAATTGTGAACGTCAAAATTTTCTTTCCTTCCCAAATTCCCATGACTAATCACTTCAAACTCAAAATGAGAACCCCCCATTGACAAAAAAAAAATAAATAAATAAAAAAAAATCAATCGCCTACTCATTTTCCTACACCCTATTCCTATTCTATTTTTACCTTATTCTTATTCTATTCCTATTCTATTCTTATTCTACTCTTTATTTATTCCTATTTAATTCTTATTCTATCCCTACCCTATTCTTAATCTTTTCTTATTCTCTATCCTATTCTCTACCTTACCCTCTAACTTATTCTCTATCGTAAACTAGCACTCTACCCCCACCAAAGACGGAAAACCCGTGAAGCCAAAACGGGGGACGACTTTGTGGTAAGTTTAGGGTTAAAAGAAATGTCAACTAAAGACAATGCTGGGTTGGATCCCATTACCATAGCTTTCTTAACAACCTTGTCAGAGCTACTTTTTTGTGGTTGCCACATGTCTTCCGGTGCTTTATAGTGCCGGGGTTGCGTTTCGGGTCAAATATGACAAAATATTTGTCTTTTTTGTTTATTATTTTCTTTCCAAAGAAATTCAATACTCGGACCTAGTTTTATTCCATATTATATCGTTGCTCAAGTTTTATTTAAAAATAAAGCCCTTATCCTATCACGACATTTATATTGCGTTCATTGTTTTTCGATCATTTTCCGTCAGGTCTTTTTGTTAATCTTCAGAAAAAATAATAGTACTTCCTACTCAGAATCAAGCTTCCACGAAGGTCACACGCGGAACGTTTTTTTTCTCAACACTCTTTTCTCGACACTCCTTTCTTTCTACGATCAAAAGAGAAAGGTTGCCATTAGCAATCGGGCCGTATCTTAGCTGAAATCAGATGATTCAAGATTTCAGATACCCACTACCCGCCCTCAATCGCTGTCCACTTGCTTTTGCTTAACCTATCTTATGGACGAGCGATATGTGAGAGCAAAAAGAGTGAACGACTTTGCTTCCTCATAGTCTTTAGAAGCGGAATTGTCAAAACTACTTTTTTAAGCTCCTGCTGATATCTACTGTTTACTCCCTAAACCAATGTCGTACTACTAACGGTAAAGACGTGAATTGCTAACGCGAGTTGCCAGGAGTCTGACTAAATCCTCTTCATACAGCACAGCTCTTAGACCTTTTAAATAATCTCCACACAATATAGACTACATTTTTGATATTCAACTATTGAAGAGGTTAGCAATCAATTAAAGTGCAGTACGACGCATTTGCGGTGTTAATATGGTATAACTTAGACATTCTCTATTTCATAATTTGACCCTTATAACTAATAAATAATAATAAGTTCTTACATTTAGCCCCGCTATCCTTTGCCATTCTCGTCTAATGCAATGTACTCAGTTCTTAGTGTTCTATTTCAATATTTAAAGGACCTCCTTGTCTTCTGTCATTTCTACATACTTAGCAGAAGGAATTGATCATTGGTTATTGCTATAATCTCTATGGTTTTTCTTACAAATTAATCGTAATCAATAGCCTATCATTTGAACCGCAATTCTGATTTTCAATAAATTATATAGAGCATGAAATCGATTTGTCCTAATGCAGTTATCAGCTCGTTAGTCTGTATCACTTATATCATTTTAAATAGCTCGGCTCCTTAAATTACCGCGATTGATGCGAACGGATCTTATCTGCTGCAACGTCCACCTTCGTCGACCGCTCGAACCAAAGAGCGAAAATTTCCCGTTAACTTCGCTTTCCGCGTAAGCGGCGTTGCCGACCATTAAAGTGATCATATTTTTTGATTCCATGGCATTCATTACTTTCTAACCTATTATCAAATATGAACTTAACCTACACTAAATGGATACAAAAAACTTAAAAAGTAAATGTGGGGCCAAAACGACGTGGTTCTCAATTAACTTAATGCGGTCTTTAAATATATATACTGTTGCTGATGGGCATGTAGGTTAGATTTTGAAAATACTTTGCATAGATTTTCCACTCTTCATTTCACTCAAAGTGAAGAAAAAATTATTGCAAAAAAAAATTCCTTCCGATTACTTTGCTATTTAAAAATTATAACGAGCTGTGACAACGACAGCAACAGAAACAATTGAATTAAATTCAATTTGTTAAAAAAGTTCTCTTGTTCTTCTTGCTACTCTATTTAAGATTCTCAGTTACATCATTGTTAAATTTTCCACAGAGAAATGCTTATGGGCATTGTCAGCTTAGTTAAAGATAGAAGTGAAGGACCGTCGTGAAGGATATTAATCCTATTGTCAAGATTCATGAATTTAAACTTAATTGAAAAAAAAAAAAAAAATTGAAATATATTTAGAGAAAGCTAAGGTAGGTCACACGTTCGCTCTCAAAAAAAAAAAAAAACAAAAAACACTGAATTATATAATTTAAACTTTCTTAGCAGAGCAGAAGATGAAGATTATGTTTATAGTTATAGTTTAGTGCTTACTAGTATAGCGAAAGGAAATTTGCGTTGCAACTGCATAAGCATTTCCTTCGCGAAAATACGATCGCATACAGAAGTGAGAAAATTTGAAGTAAAGCTCATGTTGAAGCGTAAGCACTCTATAATACTTCATTCTTGTCTTCATATTTCATACTGAACTGACAGGCATCTGTTAGAGCTCCCCTTTGTAGATCACCAAAAACGAAAGGAATATCAATCGTGTCGTTGTCATGTATGGAAAATTAAGAATCGGATACCGAATAAAGTAAAACGTTTAAATCGCTTAAACAGCAAGCTACTCTCCACGTCTGTCCTTCGACATTTCCGATCTAGGCCAACCACACATACGTGCTTAAAAGTTTATCTTAAGGTATTAACTCGATCTCAAACTTCTTGCTAAGATATAAAAATCACCAAATTTGACCCGTTCACGGTTACCCAATTCTTTGAAATGATAAATCATGATCTGCATGAGAAACCAAGTATATAAGAATCGCGATTATCAAGTCAGTTTCCGCGGTCTCCAAATTCGAGTGCAAAAGAAAGTTTTCTATGATCGCACCTGTAGTAAGTGCCCAATCGGCATAGGCATAAAACTTGCAGATTCTCTCTATCTCTAGCTTTTTCTCTCTCCCATCGCATGTAAACGTTTAGAGACAGTTGATACATCAATTGCTAAGCTATTCCAGCGGTTTAGCCCGGTTTTCGTCCAATAAGTCTTGCAATTCATTTTCGTCGATCTTTCTTGATCATCTAGACCGTTCTCTGCCATCGACTTTTAAAACCTTGAAGCCAAAACCGCCATTTGGGATACGATAGGGTGGTATCACCACAAGCATTTGAAAGGTTTTGATGGGGTTTGGGCAGATTTCTTCAAATCAAACAATAAAAATAATAAAAGTCGAAAATGCAATTTTGACCGTTCCAGCGTCTTTGTGAACTGAATAACTCAATAATACAAAATAGAAAACTGTTATTCTACGTAGAGAAAGATTACAATTATCAAATTTAGCCGCATTTTATCATTTTCAGCAATAGATGTCGCTGAGAAAAATACATGCAAGCATCTATTACGATGTCCTTGGGATGATATGCGATCGATATGTCGAGTAAACGGATTCTCCCTCTGTTTGTCAATCTAATATCATACATAAGTTAATAGTGGGTAATGAAATGTCGACCTCAAGCCGAATATAACTGTTAAGGTTTGCGTACAAGTTATATTACTGTAGTGAAGTCGGAAGTCGCATTTGCTCCCAGCAATATCTTCTAGTGACTTTTCATTCTATGGTGGCAGTTATTGTTATTGTGGTTGACGTTAAAATTTTTTCATTTACATATATGTTTATGTAAGCAACAAGGAAAACTGTATTCTCTTAGCTGAAGAGGAATTTTAATCACCCTTTAATTAAGAAAATTATATGAATATTATCCGTTTTCTAAAGACACTTCAGACAGATGGTCAAGTAAATCCCATTTTAAAAAAAGTATTTTATTGAAAGTTTAAGTTAAATGAAAATTTTGAATTTTATTAAATTTCATTTCAAAGAATATCTCCCAGTTCCGAAATTTCAAGAGATTCGTTTGAACAGACCCCAGTGCAGTTAGGGCAATAGTTCAAAAAAAGCAAAATTTTAACTTGAACATCTGAAACGGAAGGAAGGATGCAATTTGCCCATCAGTGGAGAAAAACTCTACAAGAATTTGTTAAAAATATAAAATTAATCCAAACGGATTCTCGTATGCATACTGAAAACTTTGCGTATCTATATGTATGCATCTGCAGGAATGTTCTTCATTTTTTCTCTTTAACACTCTTTGCCTATTCCACGTCCTTTTTAGAGTTCATTTTGTATCGGAAATAATTACTTGCAAGTATCTTGTCAACGCGGATACATGTCTAACAAATTGTTACAGAGCTTTTAAAAGTTAAGCATCTACAAAAACAACAACAATAATAGCAAAACTACCGGCTGCGTTGTCGGCATTGTTTACTCATTCGTGTAGTATGCGTTCATTATGTATGCATAATATGCATGTGTATGTTTTTTTTATGACTTTAAAGACATTTTGGAGAATCTTCTTAAGGGAAATTTTTAATAAAATTACTTACTTATCATTACATGTAATTTGGTTGTTCGTGCTCTCATATTGCCTTACGTGCTTTAACGTGTAAAGTAATTCGCGTAAGAAGAAATTTTGCAAAAACTTAAATATTTTTTTTTTTCTTCTTAGCATTTTTGGCTTTTTGATGATGAAGCATTTGTGATGCCTACGTAATTGTATGGAATTTATTTCCAGATGTTGCTCTAATAACATACTTTTTTTAAAAAAATTTTTAGAAAAATATTTCTTGAAATTGTGAAAAAGTTCCGTTATTTATATATAAGTCCTCGCTATATACGTTAGATATATGAAAGATCGTAGACCACAGCATGTAAATAAATTGGCGAATATTTCATTTTATATTCAATTCATATATCTGATGTGTGGTTGATACTTCCTGTAGTAGTTGGAAGATAATTTTATCTATACTAACTTAAATTTTAAACTCTTTTTGCGGTCAACAAACAAAAGAGTTCACATAAAAAGATTAAAATTTCGCGAGCTTGAACATTAGTGCATTGCCGACAACACATCGGCAGATGAACACTATTAAGCCGGGTCGTTCCGTGGTTGGTCCAGAATATATCTATTTTACCATGGACGAGAGCCTACTGCACACTATACAAGTAGACGTTCTGTTAGACTGGTCCAGAACATTAGTAACATAAGGTGTGTAGCCCGCATTTCCTCTGAATGTTACAACCAAAATATAGTGATAGTTAGAAAAGTGTACCGCGATAACTTTGTTGGTGAGTAACGCCTATTTAGTCGCTAGGCAGTTTGACTGAAGCAACAGCAACACTCTTATGTTATTTCTATTTTGCGCAGTTGGAATAAGTTCAAAGAAGGCCTTGAAAGAGCGTTCGCCCCACCCATTTTTTATTTTACAAGGTTTGTTAAATATTCACTTTCCTAATAGAAATGAATGAAAAATAACTTAGCTCTAATCTCGAAGATTCTTCAATCGATTGAAGATCTTGGGCCGCTATCTTTACTGTGCATAGCCGAGTAAGTGAACAGTTGTTCAGTGTATTTACTATTATTTATGCTTTGTAGCCTTCATATATGAACTGTTGTTGTTACGAGCGATAGATGTCCTGACCATATAGCGAAATATTCTCTAAGTTGAGTGAAAAGTTTTGGCCCCTGTTATGCTCTTGGTTTTTGTTCCCAACGCTTTAGATAAATAGCGAGGTAGGAAAACAATGTCTCGTGAGGTACAACTTTGAGAAGATGTATGTAACACAGAGAAGAATTTGAGATAAATCCGTCAATCATTATATTGCTTGCTTCAGAACCAGTTGCTAATATGATGTAAACATGCCCGTCCGTCTGCCTGTTTTTCGAGTATTAATACGAAAACGAATGAATGACTGTATTAGGCGGAATGGTATAAGGCATCTAAAAGCCGACGTTGGCCAACTATAACATTCTTATTTGTTTTCGAGAGAGCGTAAATTTTATTTACAATTCTTAGAAAATTCGTTTACAAAGAAAGTTTTCGCAGAGCGTATATTGAACAACGTTGCAACGCTTCTTACAGATTTCTCTCTACGACAGTTACGATACATCACTATTTGTCTTAAGCAAATGTTCCGCTTAGGTATACATCTTCTGAAAAAAAGCTTTCAGATTTCTTTCGCATATTTTGTTTGTTATTGTTAATTCGTTTGCCTATTTGCCTATTCTTTGGGAATTGTTGTAAATGTTTTTATCAATCGCTAGTTGCGTAAGCCTCACATTGTCCCACTTCACACAGTTTTCATGCAGATTTATTTTATCAAATGTGCGATTTTCATAACAATGCCAAAGAAGGATTAAATTTTTGGCTTTAATTTCGGCTGAATCAGGATTTGATATTTTCCGTGAAGAGCTAATAAATAGTATCTGGCTAAGTAGAACCACAAAAAGCTACCGTAACCTGTATGCTATTATTCGGAATATCATGGAATTTTGACGCATTTGTTTCAAAGACTGAAAAACTATATGGCTTTGTCAACAGTCAGCCTGCAACTGTATGTTAGCCTATGAACAGTGTAATATGTTTCTTCCTTTTAAGCGAAAACCTCTAATTCTTGCTTTAAGAAGAGGAGGAATTTTCTCTTGGCCCTTCCGGTGATATTTTCAGCCAATTTGCCTGCATGCTGAAGAACTACTTTCTTTTTATCTTAGATACATAACGGAAAAGAATGCTTGGAAGCAATGGTTTCGTTAAGCGTATATATGACGTTTGTGTATTGAAATTGACACATACACACCTTAGACATAGCTCTTTGTAAGGCCAAGTTGGAGTTGTATACAAGCTATTGTTGAGTGTAGACGAAAGCGCTATGGATAGCAATAAGTAGCATCCATCCAGTATTAAGCTAATGCATGGTATTCTATTTTAAGTTGAAAAAACTTCCCCTGGAGCCATGGAAATGATTAAGCTGGCTTGGAATAAATGCATAGGCTAGCAAGTGGTTGTAAGATTTTGTGAAAAAGATAGCAGTCTTACGGATAATAAATATTCTGGCGCCCTTTGACAGCTGTTGGATGAAGAAATACAAAGCTTAGTGAACGAATATTCAGAAAACCTCAAAAAGAATTTCCTGTACAGCTACGACTAAGTCAACGAGCAATTTTGATTCGATTGCATAGAGAAAGTAGGAGAATGGGGGATGGCGGAAAAGACCAAAAAGTATAGAGCTGACATATGCTTACAATCTCTTTAGTTACACTAAATGGAATGGTTATGTCCATCAAGTTATACTGGTTCCTGTACGACAATGCTAAATGGAGAAAATCGTTGGTTGACCTAAGACAAATATCCAAATCTCTTACAAAGCGGAATATTCATGCTCAGAAAGTGCTGCAACTGCTTGCTCCATATTTTTACGTTTTTATATACATTGAACGACAATTTGCAAACAACTGGAGTTCATATCATACAAGCACTAACGTTTAAGCTAGGTATGCTCAAAATTCCGAAGCAGATGAACGCGTCAAGTGTGTTTTACGAAGCAGTCATTTACAATACATGGAAATTGTTTCTGCACTTAATAAATTTGCAAAATACCGTTTTAAGAAGGCGTCCGCCATACAAGCTCCGCCGAAGAATGCAAAACAGCCGATAAGTACTTTTCTAACTTTTTACTTCTACCCGTTACAATTACCCTTAAAACCAATGAACATATCCCGTACAAGGAAAGCACAATTTATTTTTGATTTTATTTATATAAATATATAAAATGTTATTTTGGATAAAGTTTCGCTAATATTTAAAAATTTAAAAAAAAAAATCGCTCTTTAATGATTCCAACGTTATCCTTAAAACTTTTTTAGGTATTTCTATGTGCGCTTGATACGAAAAAGCACTTCGAATGAACATTTTTTTAATAAAACCAATAACATTATACTCCGGCAAGGCCGACCATTAAATACCCTCTACCATATTGTCCTACACAATTCTTATTTCATTTATAGAACACAAAAATTATATTATGTTTCTATATAAAGGTGTATTTTTCATGCGCGCGTTTATAGGGAAGCGGCCCCAAAATGCAATCTAATGTAGTATAGGCTTAGCTCTTACATTAGGCAGGATTCCAAATTAGGCGCAGATGGTCCCAATTTTGTAGAGTTCATTTTTGTATGAAATTGCTATAATATCATGGGTTACTTTTCATCAACACATATTTTTCTGCTCTGCAAAAGGTCAATTTTCCAGAGTAGGATCAAAAAATTGGCCTAGATGATCCAAATTTGGTACAGTTAATTTTTTTACATTAATTTTCAATACTGCATGATGAAAACTATATCTGTCTGTCGTATGAACCTCAGCTTTTCTTATATGAGAAGGAGTTCAAAAATTGCCCCAGCCGGTCCAAAGTTTTTATACTTATTTGGAATGCCGAAATACTACTACCTGGCCACTTATGTCGAGAAATTTTGAAAATTTTTTTCCATATAGCGGTTTTTCAGAATAATCCGTAATATAGAGAGTGATAGAGCAAGTGGACCAATCCGAACCAATTTCGATAGCGTTCGTCCCTGGGTGTCTGTACCACATTTCATCAAAATATCCCAAAAAGTGCGACCGGTAGGTTGAACACAAATTTACATTGACGCATATCAGATGGACAGACAAGCTTAGATTAATTCAGATTAAGATTCTAAATTGATCGGTATAATAAGAGGTGGGTCTATCTTAAGCCCTTCTGATACACACATCCGCACTAACTTAATATGCCCTTTAGCACAAGTGGTGTAGGGTATATATGTAAAAAAAGGTGGGTGTGTTTTTCGTTTTGTAAATGATACGTCATGCTGTTCAGAGGGTGAAAGTTAATAGGAATTTTCAGAGCATTGATTGGGGAGCATTCATATAAAATCAACAGCGCAAAAAAAGAGGAATGAAAACGGCATTCAATACATGCAATTATTTACGGACGTCATAAAAAAAAAACGTAAAAATAATAAATTAACAAAATTTCAAGCAAAATCAAAAATACAATCCAAAAATAATCCAAAGAATTATTTAAAATGAATGAATAAAAATATTTGAAAATTATATTAACGAATTTAAGATCGAAGGTTAACCGAATCGACCTCGGTGGTCAAGTAAGTACTTCTATATGACGATGCTTTTCTTCATAATGGCTTAGAGTGTCATGACTGCCTCATTACTTACTAACTATGATTGCTGAAAATTTTCCGAATTTCGATAATAAGGAGAGAGCGAACTCCAAAACTTCTTTGAACAGTTTTATCGGGACCCTATAGTATTCGCTAACTAGCGAAAAATATGACGTTTTGTCTCTTATCATATGGCTGCCGAAGGAATTACCAAGAATGCCTTTAGAGCCTAGTTCTTGTTGAGAGTTCTTTCTCTATACAAAAAAAAATTTCTAAATATTTTGGTTCGCAGTAAAGTTGAGGTCAAACTATCAATAGCACAGAACCTCATTTTTTAAAAGGGGGAGGATTTGCTTCATATCTGTGTAGACTATAGTCGCAACTACCAAGTCGTTCTTACCCCGTTCAAATCTTAGTGCGGTGTGTTTATGCTTTGGCGTAGCTATGGTGAGTGGCTTAATTGAAAAAGACATAATGCCTATCGTTTGACCACATATCCAATCGACTGCGGCCACTTTCTGTTTCTTTCTCTCTTTCCCCACTTCTCCCACTATTACTTCTAGGAAATATCCTCTGAGTGATTGATTGTAGTGAAGAAAACAAAAAAGAAACGAGCTTTTTTTCCTATTAAAGCAAAAGAAGGAAAGAGGACTCGGAGGGCTTCAATTAGAACAGAATACAGTTCCTGTAAATATTTGCATTAGTTATTTGTCCCGGTTGCTTCATCTATTACACGTACACATCCGCAGAGTGGTTGATCATGTTAAGGAAAAGTGCTTTTTGTTAGCTAATTAATTTTTATTTTAAAGATAGATGTCTACACATTACGTTTATTCTGCATGCACATTGTTGTTTTAAGCTTGCAGTGAAAACTTGAAGGTCTTTGATGGCAAAATCAATACTTTAATATAATAGGTCTTTTATATACTTCCTGAGCTCCTGCTCACTTACACCACCGATAACATTGGTAGGCCTTATACATTTCAGAACTATCTAGAATGTCGCCGTAGAAACTACGGCCATTGATGGGGTGAGAAGCCTGTAATTAGCAAAATAGACTATTTATATTACACCCTACATCTCTTACGATGAGATTATATTGAGTAAACCCAATGCATATAACACAATGTAATTCTATAACATAATCTATGCTACACTTGAGAGCCCTGCGACGCTAATGGACTCACATTGTCATTATACCCTTCATCAATCTTAATACAATGTATGTTAAATTTGTGTGATTATATGTGACACCCAGAAGGGCATAAGAGAGACCCACCGTTCACTGTATCGATCGATTCAGAATCATTTTCTAAATCTAAGCCTGTCTCTCCGCCTATTGAATGTCTGTGTGGATTTATGTTCAACCTACAGATCGTAATTCATAGAAATATTTAGATGAAATTTAATACATTGAACTCCTTTGGCCCAGGAACGAACGCTACTGAAAATGGTTAGTGTCAAGCCATTCTTCCGACAACTCTCCACATAACGACTTTTCAAAATAAGGGCTTGGAAAATTGCAATTTTCCAAACTTCTCGACAATAATCGGTGAGTGTTAGTGTCTCGACATTGTAAGTTGGTATAAATACTTTGGTTCGGGTTGAGAAATTTTTTGAAACCCCTCCCGTAATATCTTTCTTATGAAAACTACATTTAAAATTTGAAATTGAAAATTTGTATGAAATAGTAAGTTGACAGAAAAATCACCATTGCCGAATTTGGACCAGGTAGGTCTATTTTTTGAAAACCACTGCATATAAGGATTCCTCCAATATGCGAACTTTCATGGGAAGTATGCCTTTGCATGAAAATAATGCGTAGCTTTTGGTGTCTTTTTACCAAATCGGGTGAGCACCTGTACTAGGCTAAGTGATGTAGAACGTCTAACCATTTTTCGGCAGAAATAGTTAGAAACGCAAAACGTTTCTTTTTTTAACTGTGAAAATTTATTCGCAATCGCGATATAACATATATAAATTTATTGCGGTATATTTTGATTACGTCAATCTCTTTTTCTATGCAAAGATGGCTCTAAATGTTAGGTTTTGCTTTGCATCAAAATTCCATTTTTGATATTAATGCAGCTGTGAACAAAAATTTTGCTAACTTTAAAGCAAAATACTCGAAAAATTGAGTCTATTCCCTACCCAAGAAACAACTTTCGTCGATGTTTATTGGCCATAAACGTGACTTCACATTTATAAACTAAGCAAAACAATCTATCATTGCCAGGGAAAGAAATTTTGATCTTTGCTCCACATACAGGATTATTAAATATCTACTACGTGTGCTGCATATGGCGGATATGAAATTTTTAAATGTGCACATGTTTCATTTTACTGCGTTACGTTAAACACAACTGTGTTCACCTTTCTCTCTTTTCTCTTTTTTTTTTTTTTTTGATTATTTTTATTATTATAAGTTTAAAAAAATTTTATTATATAATACAAATATTTCATGCGGAAATTGGTATATATATATTTATAAGTATATGTGAGTTATAAATTGATATTATTATTAATTTAATATTGTGAAGTAAAAGCTTTCAAATTATTATTTACTTCACAGACATTCATTTAGCAGAGCATACTTATATTTGAGCCGTTCACTGCCCAAAACGATTAACTGCACCTTTTTGAAAAAATCTTCAATTTAAAGGTCAAATCACTTGGCATTGCCATAATTTTCTGAGCAATAAAGATTAACATCATTCAACGGCAAAGTTTATTTGGCCATTAAAAAATAAATAATCTATTTTAGAGGCTGTTCTGATTAACTCCGTATTCTGTAATGTAAATCGTTACAATAAAGCCTCCATAAATTTGTTAGTGTCATTATGTGAGAATAAAAGTAAAAAAAACTAATTAGGCAACGCTAAATTGCCGCAGGATCAAATACTTGTGAAGTGATTGCAAAAAAGTAAATATTATACCGTTTTAATCGAGATGAGTGAGACTAACGACAATGAATTATCTGATGGTTCTTCAACACGATTTATCAGGAGAAAGTCTGGTTCAAGAAAACGATTATCGTTTTCTTCGCGAATTACAAAGGGATATCCGCCTGAGAAGGTAAGTAAGCAAAGGGTTCCGAACAACAATTCAATGATCACGTCTTCATATCTCAAGTGTGATAGAGTTTTCAATACAGGTGAGAATATGATCTAATAATGATCTTATATAAATAAATGAATGAGTGAAGAGCCAGACTCGGGCTTGCAGTCGAGCCAGTCTAAAGGCAGCTTTCAAAAAAATGTTCGCGTTTTCTTCCGATTATTGTTTTTTAGAAAATTCAGTTTCGCCTGAGCAACCGAGTAGCCAAAAGATCTCGACTACCATATCAATGGCAATGGTTGCGACTTCAAATCTGAAGCGAGGTAAAATTTTCGATAAAGCCAATAGCCTTAGAGGGGCTTTAGTCTTACACTTTACTCCTCTGGCTAAATTAATAATAATCGAACATTCAGTCAATAACAAAATAGTAACCATTCAGTGAATTGGCTTAAAATGCACTGGATAAAATTAGAAAGGCCCGGCATCGTATAAATCTAATGTGACTATAATGAAGATACAAAATTTAATGCCATTAATATACGGAAGTTTGTCGGTAGACCACAAAGTTTGACAAATGTAAATTGTCTTATCTAATACCCTAAAGGTAAAACTGTGACAAGGGGAAAAAGGAAAGCCATATGATAGATCTGATAAAATTCATTCTCACTGTTTAACATGATTACCATAAAAGCTTGACAAGAAATCGAAATGACGAGTTCGCAAACAGCTGATGTGTTTATGGAAAATAGTATAAGTGAGACTGTCGTAGACACTCTTGGCAAATCGATCAAGTCCACTAGTCAGACGAAGGTAGGAACATTACTGATGGTTATTTTTTGGCACTATTTTTTATTAATTTTATGTATCGTTAGACAAAAGCTACACTTGCATTGTTTCATTCTACAATATTTATTTGAATTTATATAGTAAAAGGAATTTTATCGCATTTCTCAACTTTTCATTTTAATAGAGTTAATCGACTTGTGCAACGAACGGCACATTTATAAACATGTTTGTGTGCTCAAATACATTCACTCAGTATATATATCATAATTTATGAATGAGAATACTATTGGGTATGAATTTTATATACCGAACTGGCAGTCTTCAATGTTCCTGTACATAAACCTAAAGCGAAGGAATGAAATGAATGCATGAATTCTGATCTGCTGATCATTAGCTTTTATATAATTCAATTATAATAGTAGTAGTAGCCTCTTTCCATGTGTGCGAATCCGTGCGTTCAAATGTAATGAATTTATCAAATTTTCCAATCGGCTTTTAATTTAAAGTTTTTAAGATTTTGCTATGTATACGCGAAAAACAAATTTTCGCCGGGATTTCGCTGCCCGGAGACACTGGAAGTTCTTCTCGTAAGAAAATTAGCTTTCCTTGGGAGCTTGTTTGCATCACGGAGCGGTTTTAGTAGTCCGTCTTTTACCGTTTTTATCTTACAAACCGGGCGATCTTGACCCCTCGTACGCTTCGACAACTTATACTAAGAAGAAATGGAAAAGATTCTTGTAATGACTCTGTTGGATTTCGAATCGGCGTTGCTGATAGTTTTGAATGCATCATTGAATCAAAACCATCCCTTGTCGTAATCTTAGCTAATCTTATATTAAATCTTAAAATTACATAAAAATAATTAAACTAAGCTTAAATCTATTTGTGGGATGAAAATGAGGAATGATTTCGATTCTTACAGTCTCTTTAGCAGTTGCGACCGTATTTGTCGTAGGGCAAAAACAGCTTTAAAATCTAAACTATCGGTATATTAACTTTTTATAACGAATCGTCAAATCATGAGTAACAACGAATGATGAAAGATTTTTTTAAATCAAGCCGCAACTCTAAAAGCTGCGTGACTTATACGCCCCGGTACTTAGAAAGTTAAACAATTTGCTCACAAACGTTTGGAAAGGCGGCATTTGTATATTTTCATTTACAAAAACTTTTGATTTCCATAAAAGGCGACTTTGCATATGTGCATACATTTTTCATTTCTCATAAGAATTTTTTTTTAACTTGACAAAGAGTTTTTCATATTCGTTTGATAGCGAAAAGTAACGCAAGTTTTTTTTTAACGAAAGATTACTTTTTTTCCTGTAAAAGTTCTCTGCTTTGGAGCTATGCTGAAGTACTGAAACAGGACAAGCAGGTTGCATGGAACTACGAAGTAGTAGACGCTGGGAAAGAATGATAGGTCAGGCTGCGTCAGTGTTTTTCTGCCGGTGAATATATCTATGAGCAAGCGTAGTTACTGTACCGTTACGGGATTCTGTGAAAGATTCAAATACAAGCCACACTAAGTTTTCTTAAAGTAATACTAAAAGCTTTATCGAATTGCTTAAAGCACCTTGGTGTTCAGCTAGATGTACTCGAAAGACTCTTGCGCGTTCATTGCTTGGACGATGTCGGGGCAGGAACGATACACCAAATCCCATGTGCGGAAGTCCTGGCTCAGAAGTGACAATGAGCAATGCGGGATCTTTAAATAATGGAGCGCTACGTAGGCCTCCAACATTCCCCAGAGTGGGTTTCAGGTGTATCTGGTACTTTAAGTGCAGTCGGTCCCTTTATAGTGACATCTTCCGCGTCCACTTCAGGGCGCCGATTGCCACATAAATAAACCACTGTATAATCGCACTTTTTACTTAAAGGCATGTGTTCACGCTAAGCCTATTGAGTACTCCACAACTGGCCTACGTTCTATGTTTCGTGAGATGTTTGAAATCCTTAAGGACCTCAAAAAGTTATATATACATAACACTAGCAGTTAATTTAGTTATATCTGTTTCGAGAACTAATCATCCTCGAGCCGTTGCGTATGCGTTCAGGTAACGCATTTTAAAACAGCATCATAAACGAGATAACAACACTATTGAAATAGCCATCACAGCTTCTCTTAAAAGAACAAACTCAATGTTCAGTAAATCTTGTCTAATTTCACCAACACGATGGAGCATTTAACACTCATTTTGTACATGAACAGAATCCGGTTTATTGGCTTATTAGCGGTCGGCCAACGGCTTCAAGTCGATAACGGCATAACAGTTATCGATTGCGCGTATAACCGTAAGGCTACAACCTCTCCCTATCCCTTTCTCTTGTCCCACTTTTTCTGGCCAGCACTATGTTGAACGCAGACGACATCTCCTGAGTGATTGCTCATAATAAATAGAAAAAAAAAAAACAATTTTTTTGCGAAAATAATTATTATTAACACACAGCTGCTCATTGGTCATTTGATATCGGAAGTTGAGTACAAGGCAAAGAAGTCTGCAAGACAACTTCTGATATTATGGATGGCTTCTCCATCGTGACCTCTTCACACTAACAGTGCAGGCAGATAGAGGAACAAAAGTAATTAAATTCAATTTGCTCCCCACATTAATCCTGAATATGTATGCGGAACGCGGTCATTGATTCGTTAAGGTTTCCAAGTATTTGAAATCTGCGTCCGTTAAGGTGCGTATACTTAAGAATCGCGGGCAATAACAAAACGTTGATTTTTTCCTAAATACAGAAAAAAACCAATCAAAAAGCTAAGCATCTGAAGCGCAAATGATTCCTTACAATAATTTAAAAGGTAATAGGTGTTGCATCCAGTTTATGAAAGATAATTAAAGTTTATTATGTGTTGTCATTACTCGAATATTATTTTTGTAATTTTTTCTTTTTTAAAAGTATTTAAATCGTTATTGAATAATTCAAACTTTTCTCATACTTTTCTGCTAAGTCATGCAATCTCAGTGAACATATGTTTACTATGGTTCCACTTACTCTTGGAAAATAAGTAGAAGAACTTTAAATGAAGTGCTTAATTTGAAATAATATAAGAGGTGGTTGAGAGGGGACATAGAGAGAGTCATAAAAGAAAAATTCATAGACGTAAAAATAATTCTTATTCTAACAAATCATAATATTTTCTATATTCTTTTGCAATTTATGACAATTTTTATTAGTTCCTTGGCATAAGGCATTTGAAGATGACTTGCGAGAAAGAGAAAAAGCAAAAGCAAAAGCAAAAGAGTGTCATTGATATAACCATAAAAATTCCTATTTAATATAAAAGCGGTTAGAGAGTGGGTTGCAATTTTTTTTTGTTATTGTTTCTTTTTTTTTTTCTATATATATATATATATATATATTTTTTTTTTTTTTTTTCATTAAATTAAATTTTTCTTTAACACAAGAGAGAGTACGAGAATTTTTACTGAAAGGAACATAAAAATAGAGGGAAATTTTTGTTTCTCTTTTCTTTCAGGTTTGCTCTCATGTTCTCAGAGAGCAAGCAGAATAACCATTATTTTTAAGCTTTAAGAGTTTTTTCTTTCTTTATATTTTATGCGTCTCTCGTCGTCGTGTCGGTGGTAGTTAGTGTAGGTCAGTTTAGGAATAGGTATGTTAACTGATATAAGTAGTGAGTAGAGATTCTTTTAAATTAGAACGAAAGTTATTAACTGATTTTTTTTTTTTTTTTTTTTTTTTGCTTATTATTAAGGTCTTCCCGTATACTGCACATAAGCTTCGGTAAAGTGGAATAATTTAACAGTAACTTGACTTCACATCCTGCCCGCATAGCTTACATACTTTTTTTGTAATTTAGTATTGTATTGTAGTTTTACTCACTTATAATCTTGTAATTTATATAGTCTTGCCTGAGATGTGAAAATCATCGTAATAGAGAAAATGAGATTAATGTTTTACTGCAGTTCTTTTCCATATATGTCGTATGTTAGTTATGTAGTTTTCAGCGTACATGTAAAGCAAACATTTGTTGGTAGTTTTTAAAAACGCAGACACGCAGACACGCATACACGTGCCGGATGGCACATCAGCCCTCCAGCGTGCTCCCTAACTCCCATCATCTTTCAGCTTAATAGTTTTTGTTTTCCGTGTTTTCTCTTCTTTTTATACGTATGTGTCCCTTTAGAATAATTTGTGCAATCGCTCCTTTGTTTTTGTTTTTTTTTTGGTTTTTTTTTTGAACGCCGCGCTACGTTCTCTTCCCATCCTTTTCAGTGTCTGGCCATTTATACAATCCAGCTTGTCTTTTATTTATTTATTTTTTTTTTTTATTTGTTGTTCTTGTCGTTGAAAAAGTTGTGTTCTGTGCCAACTCTGGTTTGGTGTTTAATACCATATATATGTATTATACATGCATATACATTTGTATATATAACTATGTACATATATATTTATAAAACTTGGTATAGTTCACATTTTGTTTATAGGCTGCTGCATTTGTATGTGTTTCATATTTAAAAGTTTAAAAACTCTTGTACGTTTATTTATGTGTATAGTAGAGTATACACTTAAATTTGTATGTTTGTGTAATTGTCGTATTATGTGTATATGTGTTTTTCTGGCGCTCATGGGCATTTTATTTGATCTTCGTGTACATACGCACAGTTGGAGCCAACAAAACTATGTGCCTGTATCTATGTGTTCTCGTTGCTATTATCACTATTGCTGCTGTTGATGTTAAACTTTGTTTAATTTTTGACATTAACTTGAAAAAAAAGAAATAATAATAATAATAAATAAATAAATAAATAAAACACAATTTCCATGCAGTTGAAATGATAAACAAATATGTAGAGATGGAGCAATCCATCGTATCCCTTTGAAAAACTTTTGCAAAGCAGACTTAAAGTTTTCCGTTTGTTAAAGGAAATGAATGAAAATCGAATTTTCTTATTAGACATGAAAAATCTTCCCCTTAATTTGATATGGATTTTGCATAAACCCCATCAAATGTCAATTTTTGGCGCTTGTTCACATAATTCTCACATAATTTGTATATTATTATTAAATTTTTGCATTTTTTGTCTCTTTATATCGGTCACTATAAGATGGGGATATATTAGTTTTGTCAAAATATTGATAACATGCAAGAGAAAGTTGAAGAAATCCTATAAAGTATATACATCCTTAATTAATAACAAATTCTAAATCGATTGTCCGTCTGTCTGTCGGTCCCTGCACTCTGTGGGAAATATTGTCATGATTGTACAAATGAACATATCGGCTTACAATTTGGCGATTTGGCTATTGGAAATTATTGCAGCGTTGGACATAAAACTAAACGCAATCGGTCAAAGGAGGCACACTCGGTGCAACTTGAAGTAAGATCACCTCTGCTTGCAAATATGTGGAGAACATTTATCTCGTACATGCGCTGATGATGACGCTACAGTGCAGGTACAAAAGTGAAAGAATGCGGGCACCGCCGTGCGTTCATTTCACTACTATATTCATATAGAGTAACGAAATTTCATTTTTGCGTAGTGGAAATTAATCGTTCCGTCATGGCCGAATATAATTTTCTTACCTGTAAAGATGCTTTAGATTTATAGATATCATGCTTGCAGCAAATCTATTCTTTTACCAAATGCAGCGGTTGCACTGTTAAATAACTCAATAGTTGTAAGGCTTAGAAAAATTCATCGGATGTAGGGTATATTCGTTTCGTCAAAACGTTTGCGAATCCCAGGGTGGAGCTTCGGAGAGCCCATAAAGTATATACATTCTCGATCGGCATCAAATTCTGAATCGATTGAGCATGTCCGTCCAACCGTCTGCCCGTTTGTGTAATGTGTGTTGCAAACATTGTTCTGGCCGCGCAAATGTAGCTTTGCATTTCAATCTCGATAGAAAGATTGGAAGTTCTTGCGAACAGGATGACATTTGAAAGGGGCTAAATCGGTCGAAGCACACGCCTACAGTGCCATGTAGACTAAGGACCAAGTCTCTTTTTCCAAAGTATTAGAAGGTTGGTTTTACTGTTCGTTACTCACAAACTACAACAGATTAATTCAATAAAATTTGAATGCTTTTTTGCGGGCGATGTTGTAGTAACCCTACAAAGTCAGTCTGCTCAACTTTATAGTGTGTCATAGTCTTATTTTTCTTGGATATTTTTATAACGAACAAAAGCATGCTTTAATAGCTCCATAAAGTATATAAGTTCTTGGTCAGTTTCAAATTGTACCTAAGTCTGTTCGTCAGCTCATCTGTCCATGTGTGCGTCAGCATAGCCCTGAAGTATCTATGGCGAAAATTCTCCCGTCCTCAGAAATGAAGATATCGCCTAAAAACTTGCAAGAGATTTTGGAAAACATCCAAAATTTCAAAGGGCACGCCTACAACGCGCCCATACGCTTACGTAACGAAAACTGAAAACTCTATTGTTTTTGTGTTTTTTGCTTGTTAGCCACAACACACTATAAATTTGCATTTCTAGTCTGAAAGTAAAACAAATCATCCGCGCTCACCCAATGTTATAGTACAAGAAAATAAAAGTCTTGCCCCTTTTTCTTAGCATCACAGTGATGAGTATAAAAGTTCAGTCACGACGGAATATAATTTTCTTATTTATCGATCGTAGCAAGGGTATTGATTGAAGCAAGCGTATCTGTCGCGCTGGCTGTGTGCCTGACTTAAGGATCTTAACATCCTCCTTAGAAGAAGCAATAAAGTCCTAGATTTTAAAAGCATTCTTCTTACCAAGTTGTGTTTGAAAATCGTTTCAAGAGTCACCAAAACGGTGTCCACCACCACCTCCAAAATTCATCATCCGTTGTCAAAAAAGTGTAATTTTCGATTCATTTACAACTCTTTGTGCCGATAAAAGAAGACTTTTTTTTTCCTTCGCTTTTGCTGTTGAATTACAATGCACTAGATTTACGATAAGTACGTTACAGCAATCAATGCATATCGGATGAATGTGCATTAATTTTCTTTCACCATAAAATGCCGTATGCGATTTCAGTGGTAGATGCCGGATGCTGGAATCTCTCTTTAGGCGAAATATAAACTACCTCGTTGTGAACCTGTTCAAAAGGCGAATAACGTGATGCCAGATAACCTGGTGGTAACATGAGCTAATTTTTTTTTCATTCTCATGAACAAATATGTACCGACGAATATTTGTCGCCAGAAAAGTATAATAAAATCAGTTTGATGACCCACTTACTTATATACCATCGTAATATTGGGTAAAGTCGGCTTTCTTGAGAAATCGGATTGGTTTCGAAAGGTAAGTAAAAGCATATAATATAACAAAACCAGTACTTTATTCTTCTAAGTTTTTAGAAGAGGAATCCTTAAGTAATACTTCATAAAAGTCTCACTTAAAAAAATTGGAAATTTAGTCGCTGAGTCCTAGTTTTCGTAGCCTCCTTAAATAGACAAAAACCGCTTTATGCGAAAATGAACAAGTAAAAACAAGACAAGTTGTAGTCCGCTGCGACAAGTAACCAAGTTTTGAACCCAAGACTTCAATGAGTTTTACTTGCAGAAAAAGAATATTTTCTACTCAAAACCTACTTTTTTGCAAGTGAGAAGACTATAGTGCGGGCCAAATATGTAACGCTGCTGCTATATATATTACAACGCGCCGCTTAATACAGTTATTCATATAACTACTAATATCTGGGAAGTGGTGAAAACTGTGTGCGATCTGAGCCATTTTCAATAGCGTTCGTCGCCGACCCAAACCAAGTCGGTGTATCAAATTTCATTAAAATATATCAAAAATTTCCACAAGTAGGTCGAACACACAAAAAACCGATGGACAGATAGACAATTATGCTTAAATCAAAACAGAAACTGGTTCCCCATCGATCTGTATATTAAAAAATGGTTATATCCCAAGCCATTTTGTAAGTAGCATACAACCGCAAAAAGTTAATATATCCTTGTTTTATCAGCGCATAGGTGAGTGGAGCTCCTCCTTCTTCATATGGTATCATATATAAAAACTTGAGAGTGGAAAAAAAATGGTCTTTGTACGTTGTGCTATTGGAAAGAAAAATATCTTTTTGTTTTGAAATATCGAAAGTCGTGTAATTCCTTAAGTTGCTGCGGATTTTTCTAATTCTTTTCACATCTTCAGTGCTTGTATTCAACATTGATTCCCAAATATGGATAAATGAACATGTACGTATCAGTGTCATTCTAGAGGTAGAAAGGTGCGTTTAAAATCTGGAGGTCTTGAAAAAATGGGGAAGAATAGCGATCGATGCCATCAGTCCGAGCGGGATCTTAAAAAATTTAAATGGTTTTGAGAGGATCTTCAGTGCTGCCGTGGAGCGTGCCGTGCCGTACGTGCTTTACCCCTTACAGACAAGTACTCTATATGCATTTCAAACCAAGTGTAAAGTAGTTTAACGTCCCTGATCAGGCCGCTTACACGATCGAAAACATTAGCACATTCTTTATAAATGCGTGGAAAATTCTATATTGTATGCAAATATGAGAAAGCTTTGCACATATCTTTACATTGATTATATTCTAGGGTTTGCTCTTCGGACTTATCTTAAGTAGGCGCTTCATTACCATTTATTCATTGAAGTAAGCAGGTAGTCTTTTGATCTACTCTAGATAGCGTGTCAGTCAGTTTTGAATCTTACACTGGTCCACATTATGTGCCCATTGGGGCGCATGGTCGTTAAGTTTGGAAAAGAAGTAAAATAATCAAGTAGACTTGCTTCGTTCTCTGATAGTTTCGGAAGGGATACCGGAAAAAATCCGTACACGCCTTTTATCTACTACAAGATATAATTTACAAAATAATAATAATTTTCTGCGCAAATATTCCTAAGTTCTTTGTATTCTTAACAGTCGTTTAATCCTAAAAATATGCAATGAAATTCTTAAGAGATTTTTATTAAAAGTATATTAACCTTTATTGCATTACCATTTTTGGGGAAGTACCCATAATTAAATGCAAACATTCCTTAAGTATCTCTTACTTTAGTTTGTATATTTGTTTTAATTTTTTTTTTTTTTTTTTTTTATGTGTAAAACCTTTGATAACCGTAACATAATCACTATGGAAAAACTCAACTAAAGTGAATGATGAAAAAAGGAGTAAACAAAAAAAATAAAACCTAAAGCCACGAAAAACAATAATACGAGACTCAAGCGTAGTAAGAAGTGAATAAAAAAAAAAAAAAAAAAAAGATAAAAACTTTTTAAGCCTGGAAAATACACCTAACACAGCCACAGCAGACATAAAAGCCCCTAAACAAATGCACAAAGGAAAAGTAAAATCCATAACGGGTTATAAGTGTTAGGTTTAGGTATAAAACGATTTCGAGAGCTGAGCTACAAATGAAAAATTTTATTAAAAAATGTATATATATATGTATATACAGGAGAAAACGGTAACTTAGCTACGCTTAGGATTTGAGAGAAAAACCGTTAAATATATGTCAGATGAATGGAGAAAAATTTTTTCATATGTACATATATTTATGCTGAAAAGTTCTCGAGAGTTTTCAACTCTTTATTCTTTTAGTGGCTAAAGCAATGAATAACGAAACTCTTTTTGTGGTCGGTATAAAAAATAGCATAACAAAAAAAAAAAAAAGAACTACAACAAAATAAAATTAAAAAATTTTTTTTCATTTTTCTGTATGGTATACAATTACACTGAATACTGAATGGATGAAAAGAACAACAGCAACAATAACGAGCTAGCTTAATATAAAAAATAAAACAAAAACGAAAAAAGAAAAACTAAACAAAACCGTCTCAAAAATATAATACAACACAAACAAACTAGCAAACAAACAAATAGTTAGTCAGGCTGCCAAACAAACACAAGCCACAAAAAAGATGAAGCACATTATACCATCGAGTTGGCCTATGCACTTATACTCAAACTTATATATATATATATATATATATATATATATACGCATACGCAAATATGTATACATACATATTCATATATATATATATACGCACACATATAAATGCATACACACATAGGCATGTACACCTATACCTTTATACCTGTATATATATGTATATATATACACCTACACAATTACGTTTTTGTTTATAGTTTAGCTTTTTCGTAATATTTACTGTATAGCTAGCTGGTCTCGTCTAAATATGTTAATGCATATAAGAACACAAACACATACACCTATAATCACATTCAAATATATTCGCAAACACAAGCATTCCTCCTTTACATACTCGCTCTAATACCACAAATACTGGCTGCTGTTTCTTTTGTATGATGGCTGCTCATTTTTAGTTGCTGCCGCGTAATACTTTGCCAAGTCGATGGCATTCGTGTCAATGTTAACTTGGCATTCACACTATGCCACCATGGAATGCTGGGCGATGTAGAAAAGAATGCAAACATTAAGAATGCTTATGAAAATATATAAAAAACTCTTCTTTTTGGCTCTCATTACTTTTATCTATGTATGCATGCGGTAATGTAAGCAAATATGTATATATATATATATATATATATATATATATATATATATATGTATATGTATGTTGTGTGTGTTGCTCTTTAAAAATTTCACCTCAAAACTAACAACCATTAAAGGACCGAATCTTGTTAAAAGTGCCAAAACAGTAATTTATTATTTTTTTTTTTTTTTATTCTTCTCTTGTCTCTTTTCATTCACTCTCGAGTACATATCTTTTTTTTTTCTTTTACATTTTGGTTAATTTTGTTTGTTTGCATTTTTCAAATTTACTTGGTTGCAATACTGCTTTCGTTTCATTTGTTTATGTTTTTCTAAATGAAAAAAAAAAAGAACAAAATAAATAAAAGAAAAATTCATTTTTTTATTTTTTTTTTTTTTTGTTCTTTTTGATGAAGTGCGAAAAGTAAAACGAAAACATTTTTTAAAAAGATTTCATGTTCTAGGACATTTTGTTCCCGTTACCTGTTTACCTGTGTGTTCAGATTTTGTTTTGTTTTTTTTGTGCTAAGACATAAACATCTGCTGGAGCGAAAAAATAAAGAAATCCATAGACAAGTTACCAGCCCAGCCAGGCTTTATTTTAGTCTTTTGAGGCCTGACTTTTTTTTTTTTTTCTTCTCTTCTTCTCCCCTTCATAGAGAAGCAACAATTTAGAACTTTGTTTTTCCCCCCGTCAACTCACACATGAAAACTTAGCTAGGAACTTTAGACTAGCTACATACCACCTTCTTCTTCACATACATATATATATGTGCATACATATATACCCACTCGGACAGAAACGGTATACGTATGTTGCTGATTTGATGCTCAATGTCAAATAGCAAAAAGCTTTGAAGATTGCATATATATATATATATGAGAGGATTGGTGAAGAAGAAAATTGAAAGAAAAAGCGAAAAACAAAAAAAGAAAATTGGAACTGAAACAAATTTCCTGGCAAATGCTTGAGAGACCTTTTGTGTGTGTTGAAATTAAATCAAAGACATTCAACAGCCAGCCAGTGGATGTCATGTGAAACTTTGAGTACGGCGTTGTTGCGTCATCTCCGACATCAACGAGTATTTCATATTTAAAATCATATACATATGTGGACGTAAATGCTTTAGAAATTTTTGTTAAAAATTCAATTAGAGATCAAAATGCCGTATGGATATTATGACACCGACCAAAAAGCCTTTAAAGTCAATCATTGGAAGGTAACTGAAACAGTAGCAATCGTGATTTAATGGAAAGTCAAGACTTCTTTGATTAAGGATAAGGAAAACTATGAACACACCTAAGCCACAAGTCACAATAAACATGAAAAACCTTTCTTAATTCTTCCTATAGTTTAAAGAAAGATGAGTTCCGTCAGCCTACGAATTTAGTCACTCATCATGATCATGAAGGGCTTTGCGAGGGGTGGATGAAATATCTTTGATAACAAAACCTATGAGTCGGAATAGAAAAAGTCAGAATATATTTAGGAAATCTTCAGGAGTTTAAACAAAATTAAAACCTATCATGGGTCGTAGATAAGGTTTCGTTAATAATCTCTCTTCGGAATGAACCAATAAGGAGTTACTCAAGAACCAGCAGTTGTAACCTGGTTATAAGAAACAAAAATTGGCTAAAATCGGGGGACCAACACTGCGTCTAGAGCCGAGTCGTCCAGTGTATCGATAGATTCTCGAAGGTTGTTAACCAAGAATTAATTTTCCGTGAATCGTAAGGATTTTCACTAAATAAGAGAATATTTATGAGAAAGTTAGTTTAATGGAAAGTTCACTTTTTGATATGTCAAAAACCAGCCATCTCTATCATTCTCCCAATGCGATTAATCAGAGATCATTTGGAGATACTTTAAATAAAAGCAATTATAGTAAATATAATGAAAAACTAAAACAGGGCGCTTGTAAGGTGTCTTGTACAAACCATGCTTAAGCAAAATCGGTTTATCGATAGATCCACATGACTCCTGAATTCACAATTAATTTTTGAGAAATTCTGAATCTCCTTACTAAGTAGTTTAAGCGGAAATTTCACTAAATTGGTTCATGTATCAATTCTGTCTCCTATGTATATACACCACCGAATAGTGATGGCATAATGATTATGCCAAATAGTTCGTAACAATCAGAGAGAAAGTTCGCTATTAAATCTATACACTCTTGATCACTATTGAAATCTGAATTAATCTAAACGTTTCACATTTTCCTGAAGGCCTTGCCTACAAATTTAGGAAGAACATTCGAAAATGTGGGCATGCTGGCGGGGATGAAAATTAGTTAAAAGGCACACCTACAGCATAACATAAACCGGGAATAATTTTGTTTTTGAAAGCAGAAAAATGGGTCTTTTGCTCATTACTTCAACAACAAATGCAAACACAAAAAGTTCCAGAGCCCTACAGTGCATGTTTGGAAATAGCAAAAGTCGCCCACTCAAAAATATGAACAGTCAACATTTCATCTTTTCAAGTTTAAGGTAAAGATGTTTTTTTGAATTAAGTTTTTTCTCAAGTACTCAAGGCCTATTCAATATTGAGCCTTGATTGATGATAATTCACCGCTGAATAACAGAACGTAAAAATGAGATCCAATGAATAATGTACAATTATCATTGGGATGAGTTTTAATCTCATAAATTATACGCACACATCCATGCAATAATGTACAAGCTCAATCATATCTATTATCTATCACTTTCGGAGTTAAATCTTACACTTTCGTCATTTCTTTCTGACCGATTCTGAGCAATTTGTCTATCTAATTATACCTGGTACAGTTTATCGCATTCCGCTCTCCAACTCGTTTCATTTCATATCTATATTGAAAGTATTTTTAAGAAAATATTTATCCACCAAGTCGTGACGTCTACCACAATCAATTTAGAATTAGCGCACTTAACTTCTCGCATTCTACTCTCCAAGTCCTTTTATGTGATACCCATATTAAGGGCATTGTAACGAAAAATGTAGTTAGGAACCAACACACTTAGTATTGTGGATTTTACTTTCTACGATTTGATACCCACATCGCTGGTATTATCAAGAAAAAACTAGTCGACCACGTCGCGGTGTCTACCATATTCATTTTGGAATTAACCCATTTTTAGGCGGATATTAAATTTTTATTTGAGGAATGTAGAAAATAGTTTTAAAGCTTCTGTGTTCTTCTAAACATCAGAAAAGTGAAAAAAGAAAAAATTTAATAATTTATAGCTTTGCGTGGGTATGGCCGGTAATTCCCGTTTTTGTACTTAAAGAGTAGAGTCTTCTGTAAAGTAAATGTGAAAATTATCAGCCGTCTAGCTTTTATAATTTCTGAGTAATGAGCCAAAATCCACAAATTTTTGTTAAAAAAAGGGAGTTGCATTCAGCTTATGCTCCACTGCGGAGCTCTGCTCTAAGCAATTTGACCCATATCAGCACCTAATTGGGTGCAAAAATTTCGAACGTTTCTACCAAATTTGAATCCGATTTCCTAATTTTTGCGACCAGAAAAGTGCCAAGAACACACAGCCCATTGACGGACAGACATGCCTAAATCAATTCAGAACTTCACGCTAATCAAGAGTGTATATACTTTATAGGGTCTCTGAAGCTTCCTTTTGGATGTTACATACATTATGAAAATAAACAAAATGAGCCACCCTCCCACATCCTTCGGTGGTAGGTATACAAAAAAAAAAAAAAGAAAAGAAAACGTCCGAAATGTTACTACTTCTGTTTAATTTAAAAAAAATCTAAAAAAAGGATGGTGCAGTGGAACCAAACATAATAAAAATAAATGAGAATATATTTACTAGGGCCAGTTATAAGGCTCAGCTTGATTGCAATGTGTTATAAAGTGCTTTATTCCAACCACTGAGGAATAGTTTTTATTGTCCCACTTTTTGACGAGTCAATAAAGAAGCGTGTGGTATAGTATTATTGTGGCACTGAGGCTAGAGAACGACGATTCTAAGTAGTTTGTTGTACGTTATGCAGATAAATCGAGGACGAGTGATTAAAGACTTTATTGTTGAATAAGTCCTTTACATCCCCGTAGAACATTTTCCGTGGGTGCACTTGTAACAAAAGCGCTACATAGTGAGAATTACGACGATGCTCAAGGGCACAACCTCGTCGCTCACACTGGTGTTTCCACTTTTAATTTGAACGCACACGCGTACCATTTTCTGCTTCCGCCCTCCCTACCTATAATAATCCTTCATGACCAGCGTCGTGCTTACACGTACAGGAGCCATTACCCAAGACGAAGTTTTTTCTCTTGATAAAATACAGAATAGTGTGGTCATGAAGAGAGACAATGGTTCGTTTACTGGAGAATTTTGGATACTTTGCCTCCATTCCGCGCACAAATCACCTTTGTAGTTGACAGTATACAACGGAATGAATTGTCTAGAGAGTTGAGAGCAGCTCGTGACATACGAGTTCCTTCCAACCCCACTCAACATAACGCGTTCCGTTAGACAACATTAATCCACGTTTTGACAACATTTACGCGGCCTGGTCCATCTTGAAGGACAATTTTTTGGGCAAATTACTTTGCATCGTTCATCATCAATCTGTTCAAAAATAGTTAGATTTCTTTACGCCTCAGCAATGATTCGAGTGAGAATTTGTTCCATAATAGTTTGTACTGTTAAGTGATACTCAATTATCGCACCCTATGAAAATGGTTTAAAAGGCTCAACATTTAGTTCCGTAGTGATGTCATGGCATAACATGTGCCGGTCTTCCCTAATTTCTTGAGAAACTTCGTCAGCTTTTTCGATGAGTTCTAGTACTGGAAACGTGCAGATCGGGAACGAACAGTCTTCATGAATTTTGATATTCGTGATATATATAATGAAAAAGACCTTTGTGTCTCCTATCATTACGATCCAGATGATATTGCAAAATATAAAAATTTCCTCAAAATTTTGCCCTCTTTAAGAAACTGAACTCAATTACGAGCTATTTTTTAATTAAAGTAAAGTAGAATTTTTCAAACACGAATGTCGAATGGCTTGATGGTGGTCGCTATCAAGATTACGCGACTTCGAACCCATCTACTATAAAAAACGCCACGGAACTTTTTTTGTAAGGTAATATATAGATATTTGCATAGATATGTGTATTTGTGTATGTTTATGTTCATCTATATGCATATATACATCTATACATGTGCATTCTTCTTTAGTGTAAACATTTTTCTTTTTTGTTTTCGTAGCTTCTTTTGTTTGTTTCTGAATTGATGATGAAAATGATGATTACCTCTCACAGTGCCGTTCGTTAGGTATTATTCAAACTATTTTTTCTATTCATTCAATAGATGATTTTTTAAATTCACCATACTCCGCCGGCGTCACGTCGGTATCAAAATTGATTGATATGAGTACAAACTGAACAAATATTGTTTTAGATCAAACAAGAGATGATTCATAAGCACATTTTAAAGGTAAATTATTTGATAATGAAAAATATTTGTGCCTAAAAGCAAATCTACTTGTTGCTAACTGCCTTCCCCAATAAGCACATAACACGGAGATGACACAAGAGTTGAGCATAAGCTTTAACTTGCTTTCGTCATAAATTTGTTGAAGATTTTTCCCTTTTTTCCGTTTTTTTTTTTTTTTTTTTTTTCTCTTGTAATATTCGAAGTGAGAATTTAGTCACATTCATTTTACTACTTGTTAAAAGCAGGTGTTAGGCAACCTACAAAAATCCTTGAAGGAGATAAAACTAGAAAAAAAGAAAAAAAAAAACAAAAAATTTTATCATCGAAATTGTTGAAAATAAAAAAATCTGTCTGTCTGTGTCATGTCAACATTTGCCAGTAGCAGGAACAGTTAAGATGAACTTATAGTCAGCTGTCAACCTCGAACGTTTTAGAGAGGTAGAAAAAAGAAAAAAAAAAAAAAAAAACCGTATTTACGCGGGCAGACATCGACTTACACAGTACGTGTATATCGGGCGCGACTTGAGCTAAGACATAATCGAACACGTGGAGCAGCTCGGTGTGAAGTCTATTTTTCCACATAAGCACTTTTTAAAGTAATCGTGAAAAATTGATTGGCATTTCAATTGCATAGCAAAAACATGCATGCATACATCTACAACACATGCATACACACATATACAGAGTCACTTTAAAGTTTTCCATAAAAAACTATCAAACTTTTTATCTATCAGCAATAAAAACTGTCGGGAATGTTGATGATAGTGAATGGTAACGCGGTCGTTGATGACGGTATAATAGTTTAGTGGCAAACGGTGTCAGAGATAACAGCTTTTCAGTGCATTAACGGCATGATACCATAAAAGCCGAGAGGTCGTCAGCCGACAAAGTAAGAAGGTTTGGATTTTATAGCATTTATAATAATAATAATAATAATAATAATAATAATAATAAAAAAGAAACCAAAAACGTTTAAAATTGTTGAGATATCTGGCGACGTGCTATCCCTTACTTGCTTAAATCAGTTTCGATATTAATTTAACTTTACTCCCCTACTCCCCGAAAAGAGGTTTATGTGTGATGCCTTTAAAATGTTAGGAGGAGAAATTTTTCGTGTCACTGGTTTCCTTAATAAAGGTTTAATTGTTTTTTTTTTCTTTTTTTTTTTTTGTTTACTTCGTATTAAATATTTCATACCCGTTTGTTTTACTACATAAAATAAGGGCGTAGGCGCTTTTACTTTTAACCTGAATTAAAAGAAAAGTGGTGCAAGATATCAATATAATTTTTTTTTTTTTATTTTACACATTGGTTTATGAAAGTTTTATTGAAAATCATCATTCATCTAAATGGCCGCCTGTGTGTAGAAATTCAATTCTGGATGGTCCATTTTTCTACAAAAGTTCAACGATACTACGAACTACGTCTTGGAACTATTGTTGAGTTGAACTAATGCCTTCGGAGAGAAACTTTCATTGGGGTTATATAGCATGAGTTTGGTGGCTAATTTACATCGGCATCTTTGAAAATTACATGTGCGTTCAACTTTGCTCCCTAAGGAACGAATGTATTGGAATAGATGTACGTCATGTACATCTTGTCGATTGTTTGTCGATTTGTCAAACAGAAAACAAGGATAGTATGAGTTTTCAAAAAAGAAAGCTCTTATGTGGTTATCATGCACGTACTTATTATTATCGGTATTAACTGTGTGAGCAATCCGTCCCGCCACCTAAAAGATCTATTACTTTCGTCCGTACACCTAAACCTTCCGTTTTAGGATTCTTAGGACTCAATCTTTGGTGCGGAGCTCCACATCCTGCCCGCTGTTATAGAGCGCTCCCCACACCCTTGGTGTGTAATTCAGCAGATGACCTCGCACTCACATAGAATGCGTTGGGACGTCTCGCTCGTCCTTCGGCGGAATCTGTGTGAATCGGTATCGAAGATGGATATCTTCGAGGATATATGATTACCGTGGAAGACTGTGATCAAGCATAGGTTGCTTCTTCTTAGTCTTCTAGTTTATGTGCCATTTCGGAAGATTTTTTGCTTGCCGTTGTCCTGCACTCTGCTTCCAATGGCAATCGGATTTTGCCTGTGCGCCCATTGGTGTACTATTTTATTAATATGGCTTATTGACACGCCACAGGAAGAGTCCTACTATCGTATCCTATTAGTTGTTAGCAAAACAGTCAGACCTTTCGTTGCCCTCAATGCCCAAACAGCCATATTAGGTGCACGTTATTGTGTTTACCTATTTTATTCAATTTGTAGGACTGTGGAATGTGTAGGACAATGCGGCTCGAATGTCGAAAGGGAATTACTTGGTTGGAACATTAGCTACAAACAGATTCCTCTTTCGAAGAAGCTTGGCTGGCAATTTCCACCTAACTTGTTCCATCCTAGGCCATGGTGAGTAGTTTAATGATAAATGCTTAGTGTGTGGTTATAGTCCACTCGTACGATTAATGCTTCTTTACTTCTACAATAAAATTGTTTTTTTTGTATTTGTTTTAATACCCTACACGACTTATGGTACAAGAGTACATTCAGTATGTACGGAAATACGCAATATTGGATTTGGGAGGACATGGGAAAAATCTAGCTTTTATTATGGCAATAGATTCAGCATCACTGTATGTCCATCCCGATCTCTTGTCTTCAAGATGCTTTGATGCAATTTGCTACACTGAAGGACTTCGACCCAAGAACGAACGCAATTGAAAATGGTCCGGTTCACTTCTTCGCCCAGCGCCCTATTTTGAAAGCTCGTATTTCGGCATTCTAAATTGGTGCGAAAAGTTTGGATCGAGTAGGCCAATCGTTTGAACCACCCCTTATATAATAACTTAGTCTTTGTATAATGATAATTGGATCATAAAGAAGTTAATCTAACCAAGCTTGGGCCACGTAAGTCTACTGTTTAGATAGGAGCGCATATGAGAATTCTCAGGATATGTAAACTTTTAAATGTCAAAAAGGCCTCAATGTTAACATTTGTTTGATACTAATTTCACACAAAAATTAACAAGATCAAGTTTTAACCACATGGGTTTCTTTCTTGGATCCCATCCCATGAAAGATTTCTTATGAATAGCAAGCCATTTAGAAAAAGTAGTAATTTTTAATATTTTATTGTGAAAATTCGTCCACAGTAGCGACTGAGCAACGGTAAGGAATTTGAATCACATTCGTCTATTTTTTAGACTTCAACATGCGAGAGATATTTGGTGTCACAATAAAAGAAAAAAAATTTATTCTAAAGGAAAGAAAGGCTACATAGCGCTATTTATTAGGATTTAGAGAATTCATGTCGCATTGATCACATCATAAGCGATAGAGAGCATTTTGGTGATAATAAACGAGCTTATATTCAATAAATTATTTATTCTTTCAGAACAATCCTGTGAGTTGTTTTTACAACTTGAACATATATTTTTGAAAAAACTTCATATACTTGGGCAAAGTGATTGGGAAAATCCTTTTCATTTTCTCACGAATTAAACGAAGCATTTTTATTCCATTCTGTATTTTCATTCTAATGTTGAAATGAAAAGAAAACGAAAAAACTTAAACATCTTTTAATCACGTACTGCAGTAGTTATTCTCACAGCTTTAAGACTTCTTTTCCGCTACAACATTCGATTGTTAAGAATATGTATGTGTTTACATATATGGCCTCAATAAATTTTATTGCACCATAAAGATTGTGCGAAACACTCGTAAGACGTAGCACGAAATATCTTTCAGCATAAATTCTACACATACACATACACACACACACACACACGGATACAGACATGGACGCAGCCACAGACGCATACGAATGTCTCTGAATGTTACTTTGTGATTGTATAAGGATGGTATGTATGATCTTATAAATGAACACATACATGCTAGTTTTTATATGCACATATAAAATTTCGTTTGTTTATTTAGAAAATTCCAGTTGAGTACCGTCAATCACATGTCGATGTAATCAAAATCAAATTCACAAAGGAACCGGAATAATAAACGAAATGCAAGTAAAAACCACATCAACACAAATATCAACGTTTGTGTGTTCTTCATACATATATACATATATGGTAGTAAGAAAACTATTCGCCTTGGAGAAAAACTTTCATACCCATCACTTCATTACACGATAACACTAAAATTACAAAATATTTTATAAAATATGGGAGGGCCTGTTAATCGATCAAGATGATGTCTACTTATTTTCATGTCATGCTAATAAATTTTTTTATTTTCGCTTGTATATCTCTAATAGCCTGTAAATTACAGATTTTTTGTGGGCAGGCCATGCCTACTTTTATACTCGGCTTGCAATACGCAACCATGTGCTTCAGATTCCAACGTCAATTTTTGTAACTGTGAGTGTTTCGGCAGCGAGTTACAGTTAAAAAGGAAGGACGAGCGAACGGACGAACGAAATTTTACTTCAAACTTTTCCTACTTTTCTCTTATTTATTCCATTATTCTATTCTATTATTTATTTACGCATATATCTTTAATTATTGAAATTATTTTTTCCCCTTATATTCTAATAGTTTAAGCTCTCGCTTTCTCAGTCGAAGCTTAAGTCAGTCGAATACCTATTTGCAGTTAAGTTTTACCTTGTTTTATTTATGATTAAAAACAGTTTGTCGGGTCTCTGACGTTTATTTGCACATGTTACAAACGGAGGACCAAGTCTAGTGTAACCTTCTTATTCGTCAGGGACTGCAAAAAAAGGAAGACACAAACGGAGTAGCACGAAATGAACTCATGTTATGTTTGCTTGTATGTAAGTATGTATGTATATATATATATTTAGATCACTTACATATAAGTAGAGACCAGCAGTTGTATTTGCTTGAAGTGAAGCAATCAACTTGCAAATGGTTCCTTTATCTGTATATAAATCGGTTTCTATGTATATATTTGTGTGTAAATGCCTAGCTTTGTGTTTGTGGCTATATGTGTAATCATGTGTGTATAGGTAAGGTGGACATTTCAAATGTGAAAAATTTGTGACAGTTTTTCTGCAGTGACACTTTATTACAAGAAAACAATTGTGTTTGTATCTATGTGTATATAATGATTCAGCTATCAGTAATGCTGCAGGTGCAACTGTATTAGTAGTGCTAGCAGCAGTAGTAGTAGTAGTAGAGTAGTAATTGTAGTTGTAGTGGTAATGGGGTGATTTTGATTGCGATAGTTATGGTGATTGTGATGGCAGGAATAGCGTAGTGTTGTTGAGTAATGTAAGCAACGGAATAAAGTACTCAATGGTAATGGTACGTTAAAGTCAAACCAAACATGCTCATCATCAAATCAACCAAACGAGGATAACATTGAGCAACAAGAGCAGCAGCAAGAGGACACAACTTTGCACGGTCTTGTGAACACAAATAGATAGATGTGTTCATATGTACTATAAGCATAAGTAAGTAATGTATACATATACTTATACACAAACAAACAAACTCGCACTAATATATAAGACTTGTATGATTTTGTTTCCTGTTGTTGCTGTTGTTGCTTCTGTTTCCTCTAAATACATACATTTCTTCCTTCCCGGGAAGTTTAACTAAGTCACAACTGACCGTTATATCCTTGTATTTGGGCAACTAGCTAACTAACTAACTAACTAACTAACTAACTGACTGACTGGCTGACTATCTGACTAAACGAATAAATGAATGCGGTAAACGTTTGAATGCTTCACCATTGCGAGTGCTATCCGAAAATTAAAGTTTATACTTTACAGACCAAGTACTAATGCATCAATTTTTTCATTTTCTTCTTTTATTTTTTTTTTTTTTTTTTACAAAAGCAATTGTTTGCTTGCGTATATGAACATGCGTGTGCTGGTAAGCCTTACACTATACAAATACTTTACGGAAATTGTAAGTACTGTGTTACACATGTGTCCGGTCTATGTTCTCTCACATCTTCCCTTCACTTTATGTTTCTATTATTTATCCCGTGTTTCTAACAACAAGCTATAATCCTTACGTGTGTGTTGATCTTCTGTAAATGCTTTTTACTGCAAGTGTTGTACCTTTCATAAATATGCTGCAACTGTAATTGAAATGCTGTTGACTTTGCTTTATTGCTGTGTTATTGTATATATGCACATTTATATACATCGTTGGTGTTGTTGTTGTTGTTGCTGTTGTCGTAGTTGTTTCACTTTAATTTCATGCGTTTATTGCTTAAGTTGATTTTACGTGTAAACGGATGTTGGCTGGCACGTGTGGCAGACATGCATTTCCGGTTTAATTGATTTCCCCACAAAAAAAAAAAAGAAGAAAACAAAAATAAGAATGAAACTCTGCATCATCATCATCATCACCAGCATAACGTTATGTTTTTAAGCTCAACAACTGCTTGTTACTGTGTACCCGCGCAGTGATTTGGCCTACGGGGAGGGTGGTTGTGACACAAGTGGGCAAAGCCAAAGCCAAACCGTGATAATAACGTAGACCGTAGATCGACCACATGTGTGTAAAGCGTTTATATAAACTAAAAGCTTGCGGTTAAATATTTTGCATACGCATATGACTGCGCGCTTTAATGCATGCGTACAGCAAATTTATATTGCATAACTTGTCTACTTTTGATACTTGCATTTTAAAGAGAGCGTGAAGCGCACTAGAAGGAAAAAAAAAAAAAAACACGTCACGACAATAGCGAATAAAATCCTAAAATATTTCAGCGGAAACGGAAATGCTGACTGTTAGGACACCATAGCCATCAGAATGACTGCATGAAAAACAAAAAAAAAAAGAAAAGATAAAAAAATCCGTAGGTTTTGTGCAAGTACATGGTATTGAGTGTTTGTTTATGCTGGACAAATATCAAGTGAAAACATGACTATTCAATGTAGAAGCTGAGGGAACTGAAGATGGAACAAGTCAACTGAAAATTTTGAGTCAATATAAAGTTTTTTTTTTTTTGATAACTTTGTGTTAATGGTTTGGAAACTTACAGACATGTTACTACAATATTGATTTTAAATATCATTGCAGTTGATTTCCAATAAAGTGCACTAACATTTTCGATAAGTTTTGGGATTTTAGTCAAGCATAGATTATAAGCTTATACGATTATGCAATGTTTCCACTAAACTTTTTTAAAAAAAAATTTCTTTTGCTGAACAAACAATTTTTTTTAAAATTAAAACAAATGAAAAAACTATGATGGATCACGGGTCACCATTAAATACGCTGCATCACTATACAGTTATTCACATAACAACTTTTCAGAGCAGGTCGTTAGAGGAGGAGAGGTCGAAAAAGTGTATGCGTTTCAATGCATTTTCAATACCATTAATGTTTAGTCTAAAACTCACTGGTTTACCAAATTTTAACAAAATAACTCGAAAATTACGACCAATAGAAAAGAAAACAAGCTGGACAGACGGCCAGAAACATTTATATCAAAGAAAGAAATCAGAAAGTTTTTATGAATCAATCGATATTACGAAAGATGGATCTATTCCTAGTTTTTCTAGCTGTTGCATACATCTGGTACAAACTTAATATATCCTTTTAGCATAAGTGGTAAGGAATATATAAACTGAAAATTGAAACAACCGAAGTATTGTAGAAAAATATGTAATGATCTTGACACGAAGCTCTTTTCACACTACTTCACGAATGGATGCGAGGAGAGCAACAGTTTTCATATAGAACGCTGTTCATTTTAGGCAATGTATATATTTTTCACTATTTGTAGGCAGACAGTATCAATACTCTCTTCGCCTAATCGTACTTGAAGGATTGAAAAAGTTAGATCGACTTGGTTAATTAAATTTTTCTTTTTATAATGAGATTACTGTCGAGGATCCAATATTGCGCCGTTGGAAAGCTCAAATTGTCCACGACATTGTTATATAAGTCTTCGCAAGCGGTCTTCTTCTACGAAACTAACTAAGTTGTAGTCAACTAAAAGCAAGCTCTTCACTACCCAAGACAAATTGTAAGACATAATATTATCGTGTTAAAAAAAAATATATAAATTTTTTCTTACCTCAAGGAGTGAAGCCACTATAACAGCCTCGAAAGAAGAGATTTTTTGACAATCTTTTCAGGATGATAGGAGAACTATGTTCAAAGATGTTATTAAATATACTTTTAGGCATGCAACAAAAAAATTATTTTCCAAAACTATTAAAAAATGGCGCCATCGGAGCTATAGTCATGAAGCATATATAAACTAAGCGGCTTGGAATTAAAAAAATTAAAAAATCCGGAAATACCTTTGAGCTTTTAGAAATGTTGGTTCTTGCATGCTTGGCGAGCGTTTTAATGAAAGGTTCACTTCTTTATACTTCCGAGCGGGATAATGTGATTTTATAATGAATTGTACGTCAAGGGGCCTCGTGAACTCACAGGTCACAAAAGAGTCACCTATCTTGGAGACGAAGTTATTTATAGTTTATTTTCATTTATTTATCCCAACAAGCTATGTATAAACATACATACCAATACGCCATATACATATATATATATTTTTTTTCAAATTGTGTAAAAAAAAGACCTTAAAAAATAAAGCAACTAAAAAAGTATTCAGAAAAGCGAAAATGCTCTCATTCTATGTTGCATTGTAACCGTGCGCTTTAACCCATGTGGTTAATTTTCAAGATCAATCTGCGTGCAAGAGCTTCAGTTTTTTCTATCAAATTTAGACAGAATAGCTTTATTCGTGCGGTCAGTAGAGCGGTAACAATTCTGCATAAACTTTGGCTTCATTGTTTCTAAAAAAATTATTAAATCCACATTTTCTGACTGGGAATCAGTGAGACACATCATCTCGTTAGGAATACGAAAAGCTTTAACTTTTGATATTATGACTAACTGTGATTTTACAAGTACGTGTAATTTTTTTCATTAATTATTAATTTAACATAAAACGAAAAAAGAACTTTTTCCAAATGTAAAATAATCAAAAGATGTAAGTTCCAAGGTCGAATGACCGTCAAGTGCTCAAAATGGTTCGATTAGAGTTAACAAAGGCAGTTTATATGAACTATATTTCACTAGAGAATGTTTCTTTTAAGGTAGAAGAATGAAAAAAATGAAAGTTATTGAAATTATGCTGCTGTTCGAGTCGGGTTTGCAATTTTGAAACGCCTGACAACCGTGTTATTGCAATAAATTTGTTGTTATTCTTCTCTATCAGTCTCCAATAAGCCAAACTGGCCAAATCATCCAAGGCGGTTCATGCCCCTCCGATTCTAATGATCCGCAACAAAATAAAGAACAACAAAATCTCTCTCCAACTTCAACTTAGCCAAGGAAAATTGCTACTCAATTACAATTTCTCTCTACGGTAGAGCAGCACTTTTGACAAAAGCGAGTAACCAACTCCAAGAACTTCATCCAAGATGCTTTATATCCCTTCAGTCCAAGCGGATGCCTGCATGCCCGATTTTAATGATCCGAATTACAGCAACAAAATGTGTCTCCGACTTCAACTTAGTCAAGTTAAGTTGGGCTTCAGTTATAATCTCTCTCTGTGGTAAAACACGGTTTCGACACAAGCGAATAACTAACTCGGCTCAAAGAAGCTATACAAGTGATTTTTGCTTACAAATGTTTTTTAGTAAGCATGAATACTTTCTAAATATATCTAATAGTGTTTTCGAGAAATTAGATATGCAGGGATAACGCATTAGGCATATGGAAAGACACTTCAGAGCGCTTGGGTAACGAATTTTTATTCAAAACACTTTTGAAGTTTCAAAGCATCTACATATTAAGCCAATAAAAAGAATTTTTATCTGAAAAATTTACAGGGGCCGCCTTTAACTCCGTAGAAGTAGCCAAGTAGAATTCAAATTCCAGTGCGGTAGAGTTCATTTTGGACAGCGCTTAGCCGATAAAGGCATAACACCATTATCGATTAGGCATATATCGACTAGGCTGTGGATATCATATTCCTATTTTTTCTTTCTTTCTTCTACCTCACTGCTTTCTGGCCCTCACCATGTTACGTGGACAGGGGACATACCCTGAGTGATTGGTCATATTAAAAAAAAAAAAAATAAATAAAATAAAAAATGCTTTGACTTCCTTAACAGTAACCTTATCTCTTGTGTCATGGATAGAGTATGGATGGGTGCACTGCTTGAAAAAGCAACAACCTATTGGTTGAATAGTGAATAAAGAGCGATAGGTAGGCCTAACATTTTCTGGGCATGTATCGCTTTATTAGGCCAGAGTATATTATGATGAAAAACTACGACGTTTTTCGGCTCCATTCCATTGATTGATGCTTGTAGTGCTCCTTAGCTATGTTTTTATCCGGATGGAGAAATCCATAACGTACAGCTTAGAGCTGACATTCCTATTTATATAGCTATAGATACGCAAATTTATTATCGACTTGAATGCTTTGCTTAGCCGGCTTTATGATTATTTGCCCCTTGGATGTAAAAATGTGCCTCATATGACTATTGAGCTGCACTTTCTAAGAAATTTAAAGCCGGGCTCAGATCATTTCGATTCCGTCATCAGACTTCGGCTGGGTGTCTCATGCCGTTCAACCTGGAGAGGCAGTTAAGACTCCGCCGATGTGTAAATCTTAGTCCAACAGAGAGGGAGAGATAAATAGCACATCATTTGCCATAAGCTCGTACCAGAGTAATAAATATCTATCCATCTTCTATGCTTCGAAAAACTTTGAGTTCACTTCTATTTTCAATGATATTACGCCAAGTAAAGAAGCTCATCATGGTTACTGGTATCTTAACGAACTGCTTTCTAGTCTGTTTCTCGAGAACACTCCTTACAATTTATTTATGTATTTATTTATTTACTTTTTTTTTTACATACGCGCTTCTTGCGAAAATATCTTCATTATATGTATTTATATTTTCAAAAATATGAATGAAATTTCGTAAGTATCAACGAACAAATGGCAAGAAGTCATGACTTTGACTATAGCCGCCAAACCAAAAGGAAAAACTGACAGCTTTTATCTGGAGATGACAGTTTCATATAATTTATAACATTTCTCCCAATGCACGTAGGTGTGTATATGCTTTCAGAGATAAATCAACTAACGCTTTGAAGTACGCAATACACATAACTAATATATTTGTATAACAAATATTTGAATATTTTAACTGATAGTTGGTTCGTGTATAGTTAGTTCGTGATAGTGATAGTTAAGCAAACTTATGGTAATGGCGGAGGGATGGGATGAGACGGTAGCCATAGCAATGGTTGCGGTAAAAGTGTTGAATATTTTACGGAAGTTTTGTAAACCATTTAACAGATTGTACACCAAACAAATATATATATATATATATATATATATATACACTTATGTGCACACTTAAACATGCACGCACAAACACACAAGGCCTAGATTAGTATAGTAACATAACGCTACACATCATTATTCATTATAATTTTAAAGACAAGCGGTAGCATAGTCCACAGATTTTCTCGCACTCAACTCAACTCATGGTAAATAAATTAAATACATATCTAAATATACATATCTATACATATATATATATATATATGTATATATATACATCATATCATATCTGGCTTGTACATGCTTGCGGATGAATTTATAAAGGAATACATGTATGTATGGGTTTTGTTATATGAATATATATACATATATATATTTTATTATTTATGATATTCAGTCATTAAACAAAGGACTGTTCTTTACTTGCTTTACCCATTTCATAGGCAAACGTTGTTTATTTACCCTTATGTGTTAGTTGAGTTTATTTGCATTAAATCATAAACTTTCACACTTAAAATTTATGAAAACTATTTGTTTTTTATTTTTTTATTTTTCTCATTTTTATTTGTGTAAAAGAAAATCATAACAATTATTGCAAAGCAAATATGCAAGAAAAGTAAAATATTATACAGAGTTGGAGAGGACACGATGGCAGACACGTAAATGGACTATTATGTAAGATAATTGTCATTCATGCGATATTTGCGGAGCCACAATAATCACCGTGCCATCGACATATATATATATATATATATATATATATGTACATATATACAATTGTAACTGCATATCTGCGTTTTATTTACTTTTCTTATAATACTCTTTTTTTATTTCATTTTATTTTTTTCTTTCACTTAACTGTGGGTGGAATTAAAGCCAAAGGGGGTAGAAAACATGAAAATGTAAATTTATGTTTTATAAAAACGGGAATAATTTAAAATTTATATGTTCTTTACTGCTTCTTCTATATGTCTCACTCTCTCTCTCTCTCTCTCTCTCTCTCTTTCTCTCTCCTTCCAAATATAGATATGCATACTCTTTCTTGTTCGTGTTTGTAGCTGTTCGCATGTATACGTATCTAATAAAATAATGGCACAAGCTCACGTATTCTATCTAGTCTTCCGTCTTTGAAATGCGTAGTTCGAGAAAATAAAAAGAAAAATGGTCTGAAAATACATATCCTTTTACAGGAGGCGAATGTATTTAAATATGCATTAAGAAATTCCTTCGTTTTTATATTCGCGATGAAACATTACGGCTATGTTACATTTCCCACTCACTTTGCAACGTCTTAGAACGCTTATCGTTGTATATCGTATATACAAGTTGCACTCTGCCTAAGAGACGGTCATTCCTGCATGCCTTGAACCGATGCAATGCACACAAGCTCGTCATAAGCGAAATCCCAAGAAGGCGCCATTTTGAAAGTCTTCAAGACACTGGAAAATGCGTTCCACTGCTCTAATTCCTAAGAGAAGTGATAAGTTTTCGCTTACGAGTTTCGAAAACGTTCCTGAGATAGGGATCCAAGGTTTATTATTTAACTATTATTATGTAATTCTTCTTCTTTTGTGCCATTTCGCCAAACTGTTATTGTATTTCTACAACAGAGATTCGGATTTGTTGGGCAGGGCGACAACACCGGGTGGGTATCGGATGGAAGGGACGACAGGAGTGCCTAACATTGGGATACACCTGGTGTTAGTTAAAGTCCCCTGGTTTCCGAGGGTTAAATCGATAAGATATATCAGGGGGGTGCCAAGTGGAGGGACTGGCATGGGTAACATTGGGATACACCTGGTGTTCGCTAATCTCTCCGATTCTCCGACAATTGAGTTAGAAACGGATAGTTATCACTCGAGCAGCGGCACTATGAGAGTTTCATGAGCAGTTTAGTGTTCGAGTGAAAAGCATCCTTCGGAGGGGGTTTTTGCACGGTACGACCAACAATGTCATGAATATAACACAAAATGGGGTTCGACCGCTCAGGAGTATTATTCCGAACCGAGAAATAGTTCACGGAGATGATTCTCGCTAAAGTGGGAAAGTTTTTTTCACCGCAAGTACAACATGGCTGTGCGGTTTGCCCAGAAAGCTGCTGTTCAAATATCAAATATTGGTATTAATCAAATCCGTTCATAAACAAACTCAAAATAATGCTAGGCACGCGCTTGTTCGTCCGTAATCACAAGTAAGTTTTTAATTACATATCTGATATATAGCATAAGATTAGTTCCTTAGTAGGCCCTTTAAGGAAATTAGCCAAGCCCAGCGGCCTCTTGTTGTGTCAACAAAAATTAAAACTTGCTTTGATTCCTAGTCAGCACTCAATCAAGTATAGAAGAACCCAAACCTTATTGGTTATGCGAGTTCTTATTATCAAAAGATCTGGCATCGTCAATGTTGCCATATTCACTTTAGGGTGTTCAAGAATCATTATAAATCACTATAGATTTCTTACATGTTTCTTACTTGATTTATTATGTACATATACACTAGGTAGAAAAATTAGAAAAAGGAAAAAGACAAGTAAAGTAAGGAAAAAAAACAAGACAATGAATCAATTTTTGAATGCTGATAAGAAGGATTAGGAGAACACGTTTTAACATGGTTTCATTTCTTTCCTTGCTGTTTACAATCTACATCTGTAATAATATTTTAAAAAAATAAGCAAGAAAGAATTATTAGGGACTTGGTTCGAATTTCTTACGTGTTGTAGACTTTTTCATCGCTTATCAGTTAGAGAAAATATTGTGATTTTATTTTTTAACTAACTACCGTTTTATCTTATCTAGTACCATTATAAAGATACATGGAAAATGTGGGTAAAAGAAAAGTAGGGGAATCGATTTATCTCTTAACGTAATAGAGAGAGAAATCGATGTTAATCAAACATTTTTACTCATCACGCTGAAGCTATCAAAAGTTTGAAATATTGATTGTCTTTATTTTTTTCTCTTCCAGGCATTACCTGATAAAATATACATTTACGATATAATAACGATCGGTATGCAGCGCCGCCCAATTTACACCTCACCGGTATTCTTCTTTCTTCTTATCATGTCTGTGGGTGATCTCTTGCAAACGCTGAGGTTAAGTTTGCAGATGAAATTTCAAAATGCTTTGGTCCTCCAAGCAAAATTTATAGCGATGTTATTCCAAGCAGACAAAACGTTAAACGGAAGTAGAAAGTCTCTCCTTGAATTTCTTCACTTGTGTCCCCCTTGCGTACATAAGCATTCCAATCCCTTTACAAATAACGAGCGATAAGCGTTACATGTCGAAAGAATGAAAGTCGTTGATTTAACTTTAACCATGAGCTATTGGAAGATACCTAAAAAAAGTCAGGGCCTCTTCCTATTGGGGTTCGTCATATTCTAAATCCATCTCTCTGCAAGCGAACCTGGTTTCAGTCTTTATATTCAAACATATATGCTTGCCCTAGCATCAGATATTGAAATTCCTGCGCCGACGTTTTTGGTTAAGTTACAGTATTAAAGCCTTTGGTTATTGCATCGTACGTAGCAACGGATTTTCTGAAATCGAAATCACGGGAAATATCAGTCCATTAGGCTTTTTCGTTTTTCGAACAGACCTAGCTCTTAGTTGAGTTACTGTTTAAGCGACTTTGTCAAATGAAAACCAATCTATTCTTGCTATTCGCTAGTACGGCTTCACACTCTTACACTACAGAAATATTGCACATATGTCAAGCCATCTACTGTAGGATGGAGCTTCCTCTTTATGGTGTCACACTAAACACCGCTGAGCAGACAACGTCTGTCATGGTTTGCCTGTTAGCAGTCGTATATTTGACATGTTGCTGGCAAGTCCATATGGCTTTCATGCCATCAGCTCTTTTTGAGTAACATATTCTCGTAAGGCCTGAACGCGGCATCTAACGAAATAAGAAACGGTCTTGAGGGGATGTTGCGCTTAATCGATGACTGTGAAAATAAATATTTATTGGGCGTGCACTTCACGTTTTTCTAGCGTGTACGTGCTATTCGCTCAATGCCGTGAAGAGGTAGTATTTTTAGTTGGTATTCGAAATCATTAATGGGCAACGTTCTTTACAGCTGATTAACATAAAATGCTGTTGTAAGAGATAACGATCACAGTAACATTCACCTCAAACTTTTTTTTTTTGTTGGAAGAATAGATAAAGAATGGACAATAGCTTATTGCACAGAAGGAACATGAATTGTAACGGATCAGGAAACGACTTTTGAGTTTTATCTCCACTCGTCCATCTATTCATTCTAAACTTTATATCCCAATTAAAATTTTATCGTGGGAATAAGCATTCATTGAGTTTATAAGGAAAGCCAGCACTTCACGCTGTTTTAATGCTTATGCGGCGTGAAGCCTAATCGCTGACCTTAGTGCCATTAAGAGACAGTATTTTTAGTTTATGTTTGGTATCATTAATGGGCAGCACTATCTACAGCCGATTTAAAATGAAACCGTCTGGTGAGGGATAAAGGTCACTTTTTAGGTAGGGATGGAGTGGAACATGGGTTGTAACGGATTCAGGTCTTATCTGCACTCGCCTTCATTTGGAACTCTATGTTTAAATAAAACTTCTATCGTGGCATTTATTGAGTTATTAGGGATGGGCAACACTTCGCGCTGTTCTAGTGGTCACAGTAACATATTTCGTCTTATTGCCAGGCAGTATCAGTTTTGGCAACTGATTTAACAAACTGTTTCTTAAACGGAAACTGCTATTTATATATAATTCAAAGAGAGAAGTATATTAGCCATAGCTTGCTTGTTCTAGACGATAATCCTTATAAAATTTTTGTTAGCAGCTTAAGGCTTCCTCAAGCTACTGCTATAGACTTTGCCACGAGATTAACTCAAAGAGAGTAGAAACAGCCCTTCGATATATGTGTGCGACTAAGTAAAAGAAAAGTACAAGGAAGTAATTGCTTTTTGCTCTCTTAGTTGTAGTAGGGTGAAAATTTATTTATTGTTCCATAGAGATAATCGTTATATCATCGACATTAACAATTCATTATTATGCTAATTATAAATAAATTAATAATTATTTGTTTAATGATATTATTGCACCTTTTTTTTTTGTATCATTACACATCCAATAATCATTAAAAAAAATGTTTTGCAAAAATTTTCATTTATATTTTTACACTAATAATGATTACATAATTATCTGTATAAGTTCATATGAAAATCGATATTATGATTGAATATAATCATAACAGAAATGATATGAATTGAAAATAAGTGTAAAAGCAAGGGAGTATTCAGGAATATGTCTGCTGTGCATATAAAATAAAACGGAAACAGTTTTACTTACGAATGTATGTGAAAAGTTTACATAATATTTGTCAACACAATAATCATTTGTACGCTTGAATTCAATGGAAATGAAATCAATGGGAAACTAAAACAAATTGCAACGAAAATCCGTATACGTATACGTATACGTATTATTCATGCAAGTAATGAGGGAGTGTAAGTGAAATGGGATTAGAGGTAAAGAGAGGGTTTGATAACTTTAAACGATTTAATATACGTACACATGTACGTTTATGTAAGTAGTTGTGTAAATATGTAAACCCTTAACTTTTCAATTTTAATATGTATTCCGTTGAATTATTGGCATGTGAATGAGTTTGTATATGTATATGTGAACATAGAAATTAGTTTAGTTTCAATTTTTTTCCTTTTCTGATACCATTGCAAACACAAATATATAGACGAAGGTTATTTCCTGATATATGAAATGAAATGTTAAAGAGGGTTATACAGGCACGTTCAGGTCAAATGTGAGAAATGTCAACCGTTAAATACCTTACATCGCCGCAGACCTATATTATCAAAAACAAGTCCATTTCAATCCATTTTTAACAGTCCTCCTCGCTAGCACAAAACATGTTAGTACAGCAAATTGCACTAAAATGTCGCGAAGATAGGCCTGTACGGATTGAATAGGTTGGGAGACAGGCTGGCTTCTGAAGATGATGATATAATAAAACGTAAGATTTTGTAGTTTACTCCTTCAGGGTGTTGTACTTTGTACCATACGTAATTAGTACGTACTTTGTACCTTATTCAGAGTAACTAATGTACCTACGTATGGATCGGTGAACGCAACTACAGCCCTCACAAATACTTTACCATTTCGTACGATTTTTTTTATTGTGCTATTGGGTTCAGAATCGTGTTATGCATCGGTCTCAACTTGCCCGTCCTTCTATCCATCTGATCCCTGTTCGTATATTTTTGTATTCAGTCTACAGATGGCAAGGGCGAACCTATTGAAAATGGATTGAATCGGAAAACTTTTTCCGATTTTCTTAGTGAAAGTATTTCGGGATTTTAAATTAATGTGAACAATTCGGAACTCCCTTCCACATAATAATTCCGATGGCCTAATTTTCAATATTTCATTGTCAAAGCTGGTCCATAATAGAGATATTACGTAGAAATTAACCGATACGAGAGCTTTCATCAACAATAAATATCTATACGACAAATAAGTCTAATTTTTAGTATTTTGTGATGGGAATAAAAATCAACTGCACCGAATTTGGATCACCTACATTAATATAATGGACTTTAATCTGTAAATGGGTTGCCGTGAAAAGTATCCCTTTCCATGAAAATAAAGCACAAGGATTAGTGTATCACCACGAAATGTATAGTTATACTTGACGAGCTGGTGTTTAACGGCCGGCCTTGTCCGACTATAATATTTTTACTTGTTTTAAAACAAAAGTGTTGGAATATAATTTTCTTAGTTATTTTATATTTCTAAACAAAAGTTGGTGAGAAATATTAATCTGACGTAATACGCGAACGTGGAAAACTTCCAATGTGATGGGGGAATTTTTTGAATCTCTTCTATAAAAAAAGTCTCCAAAAAAAGAATGTCTTTATATAATAACAAGGTTTAACTCGTAGCATTTCATTTTGAAAGTTGCTTAGGAGAATTTCCTTCTTTTGCATCACAAGCAGCACGCGATCGAAAGTCTTAAAGAAACTGATCTAGGGCTAATATTAACTCTATTTCCATGGACGTCTTCAGGAAATTAAATATTGTTGGGCACGTGCGTGCTGACTATAGCCTATAAAAGTAAAACTGTACTTTTTGATGATTTTCTGCTATAGTCTCAGGACAATTTATGTCGATGGCTTAAGAGAAAACTTCTTCAAACATTGAAGAACAATGAACATTGCTGAGCTATGTGCTTCAAGCTTCTCGACCTCACGGTGATTTTCCTTACGGATTTGGTTGACGATTCGAACTTAAGATGAATCAATCTTTTCCATGTTGAAAGGTTAACTGTCTAACAGATTTTGAATTCAAACTTTTTGTAGGATTGGGAAAATTACGGCTTTATAACTGATTTTCAATCCTAGCAGCAGTTCTCTCTACCTAGTAACTATTAACTATCTTCCCATTAATTTACAGTTTCCTATAGCGGTACTCTATAAGCACCTAAATCAGCTGATCGGTGTATGATAACGTCTCCATGTTTTTATGCATAATAATTTGCACATATCTAACTTTTGGGCTGCTAACGCGTTGTAGGCAGCTTGTTTCGTGACCTATATAACAATATCAGATTTTCATTAAAGGTCGATAGACCCTATATGTAATGGATAAAGACACTGACTTGTTTGCCATGTCTATAAAACATTCCGATAATGAGACTATACTTAGCAATCATCCCAATCGCAATCATGAAGAAGTGCGGCAGAAAGAACTCTAGGGTCTTACTTACTCAGGCTAATTTGCAGTGATTTTCCGTTATTCTACAAACAGTAGCATAGCATATGTCATAATTATAAGAGAATGTTCCTTATGAATACTAAGTAGCGAAGTGTAGGAGAGTGTGACAATTCAGCTGTCATAAAGCGATCAGCTTTTGTCAATTAAGTTGTGGAACTTAAAAAGGTTCGCCTAATCACACTTCTTCTCCCCTTTTTTGTTTCTATTGTTTTTAAATATTTAAATTTACGGCCATGTTCAACATGATTAGGTGTAAAATTTGCATGTGTATATAATTTTTAATTACATTATCTATGTGTGTATAAATTAATTGGCGTAATATTGTTATCTAAATACAAAATGTAACTGATTTTATATAATAAAATTTAATGAATGCACGGGTAAATAGCAGCCGATGGTGTACACACTTCCCCGGGCCGATTGGTTTTCATTTAAAAAAACAGAGTAAATAAAAGTGTTTCATATAAAAGCCATTTAGGTGCGTATCTAAGCGCAGGGTAGGTGATGACTTTTTAAAATAATTAAAATAAATTTTAATAAAATATGCTATTTAAACATATACGAGAAACAACTAAAACTGCAAATAAATATTTTCTATTTACTCAACAGGCCAGTAAATAATCAAAAAATAAATTGAAAAATTTCTTGATTGTTTAGGGTATTCGATTAAAAAGTGAATAAAGAATGCGGTGAATGGAAAAGGTGTTCTACTCCCTTAATAGTAGTGTGTCAAAAGTACTAACAGGCCATGCGGTTGTATTGGAATTGCATTGCAGACTTGTATTTTCGGGTTATTCAAGCATTTTAATACCCTACAAGAAGGATACGCTAGTACAAGGGATGACTTGAGATAAACTGACTACTTATAATAATGATGGGATCTAAGATTGTCTGTCCGCCTGACATATAGGTCCGTGCTCAACAATGCTGCAGGCCGTAGGTTTTAAGATATTTTGATGAAATTTGATGGATTGACGTGCTCCGGTCTAAAGACGAACGCTCTTGAAATTCCAAAAACCCCCCTCCGCCGCCACTTTCAAATTTTGTTATACAAATAACAGTATCACGGGAAGTTGTGTAGGGCATTTATCGGTAAACCGTGATCAACCTTAGTGTATTTATTTGTTGTTTGCGACTTTTTTAAATATCACTCGGAGTTGTGTGTGTTTGTGTATATTTGAATAACGTTCATTTGGAAAGACTTGTCTCTACCTGATAGTTTTTCAAATAAATTTTTAAAATTTAGTATTTGTGAGTTTATTTATGTTATGTTTAGAAATATTTTTAAAGCGAATTTTTATACAATTAGCTTCAGCTTATATAACATTTTATTTATAATTCTTTTAAGGGAGAACGCGATTGTCACACGTACCATTTTTTCTTTTTTGGAAATTTTATTTCGAAAGTGTTACTTTGGGCTATTTTTTTTATTAACACTTGAAAAATATTGAAAACTAACGATATGAATACGAAACTAAATATTTGTGAAAAGTAAGCTAAATAGGAATGCGTGTCCAATGAATTGCAAAATTTTCATTTCTAAAAGAAGTAAAAGGAATGAATTGAATTGAATAACAAGAATTTTTTAGTGCATATGCGTTCAACTGTTGTGCTCATCTGTGGTTAGTAAGAAAATATGTTTATTTTATTTTTCCAATAATTTGAAATTTCTTATTTATTTTTTCTCGGCTCGGTTCAGCCGAATTAAGTAACATCTTAAGATTCAACTAAAAGAAAAATTTATGACATTATAGAGAAGAATATCGATCAGACGTAACCGAAAAGTTCAAACGAAATACTTCAAGTAGTAAGTTTTTTTTTAATTCAGCCTTTATTAGCAATTAAATAACCATTGGCCAATGCACATTGTAGTTGCATTGGTATAAATCATATACTCAGCTCAGCGGACTATAAGTGAACGTTCAGTCAAAGAGTTAGATATACGCAGTAAGAATATAAAGGAGAAAAGAGATAAGGAGACAGAATAGCTCGGGTGTTTGTAACTGAAGTACAGTACTTTACACTTAAAGAACTAACAGACGGACTTGTGTGTAAGCTGCAAATTTGCGAAAATTATAGGGAAGAACATCGGTCGGGACGCAACAGGAAAGTTCCAAGTAATTAGTTTACAATATTTTTCGGCTTAGAGTATTAACAAACTAAAAAAATTATATTCGGTCGTAACCGAATCTTTTCTACGCATCATGGAGATCCTAAAAAAAAAAAAAGGAAAAAACTAAATTTTCACATTCCATAGTATTGGGTGGTCGCGGCTAACTTTTTTACAAAGTCAGAATAAAAGTGGAAATGTATGTATATGTGTTGTACTCTATGAGTACAAAGCAAAAACCACGGAAAGTAAGTGTTCACGGTTACATACGCGTCTGGGCATTGTAGGCGTGATCTTTGAAAAGTTCGGGTCGCTTTTAAATTCTTTTGACAGAATGTAAGCGATATCTTCGGGAGAAAGTTGCGCAGACGGACATCTGAACGGCAGTGCCTAAGTTGCATTTATATAGTTTATGAGGCTTTTGAATCTTGCTTCTGAGCGTTACAAAGCTTTTGGAAAAGAAAATAAACAATGCTAAATTTTAATATTGAGCAGGCGTGGTCAAGCGTCGCCCATAGGATATACATTCACAATTTTTTCCACTTATCTTTTGTAGTTTAAGAATAATTAGCCAAAAATCCATATTTTATTACTTTTACAAAACTGAGATGACCTCAGTTTATGTGGTGTTTTACGCTTGTCCTTTAACCGGCCAAGTCGTGAAGATCATTTCGAATTTAATTAGCAAAGACACTTACCTAACAGAGCTCTGTTAGGGGTTTGATAAGTTAAATATTTAGAACTAAGATGTAGTTGAATTTGGAAGCCCACTCCATGCAGGAGGGGAATTGTAAAATATATCTGCAGACACTGTGTGAATCCATATGGAAATACTTCCGAAACAAGCTAAACAAATTGAAATTCTGCTTATAGGAAATACTTTTAATAATTTTTTGAAATTTGGGATATTGATGGATATGGAAAAACACTCAAATTTGAGCCTCTAGTGCGGCCATATTAGAAAATGTCGCCTTTATCACGTGAATCTTATTGAAAATACCCGTCGAATGAGAAAAAACAAAATGCACACTTTTCTTTCAGAAACTATTTTTAACAATGTTTCAAAAAAGTATTCGCTTAGGAAAAACACGGACCTTACTGACGTGAACAGAAAACAAGTAAGAAAATTAAATTCGATCGGAACCATATTTTTTATATGCATTATCGTCTAAGAAAGACATAACAAGAAGAGGAGTAAAATTTTCGGGGGCGCAACTGATTTCTTCTATTTTCAAAACAAAAGTTTTTGGCATGTGGGCGTTATAGGCGTGTCCAAATTCTGTGTCAGTTCCAAATTCTTTTGCAAATTTGTCCTTATTTCCGCTAACGGGAGAAAGTTTACCACAAATACTACAAAGTTGCGCAAACAGATTGATGGACAGACGAACAGACGGAGTAGACAAAGTAGAAATTGACGAAGAATTTCCATACTTTATGGAGTTTTTGATGCCGTTTCTACGCTGTATAAAGGTATTGAAAAGAGAATTCATTTTTAGGTAATATTGGGTAGGCGTGGTCAATTTTTTCCTTTTTCGTGCACGGATGCCACGACATCACCCATAGAATATGCGACAAAATTTTTGTGCACTTTTATGCTATAGTTTATAAGTAAAGAGCAAAAGACCAATATTTCATTCCTTTTGAAAGACAAAGCTGTTCTCAGCTTACTTGGTGCTGTGAGCGTGTCCTTCGACCGATTTGGCCGATTTTCAATATCAACCTGTGTGCAAGAATTTCTAATGCTTTTGCCAAATTCGAATTAAACTCTTCATTTTTGCAGCCAAGAAGATGTTTACAGATAGATGGACAGATGGACAGAAGGACATGATTATATTTAATTATATATACTTGATTAAGAAAATAAACGCACTTTTTGGGGTTTCTGAAGCTTCCTTCTGGAAACATTTTGACAAAATGCATATATCTCTCATCCTTCGGTGAAGCGTATAAAAATGCACATAATTTGAAATAAATTTGAAAGAGTACTACAGGTAGATAGAGTAGTATCTGTAAATTCTTTTTGATGCGTCGATATGTTTGTCTAACATATCGAATGGAAACATAATTTATGTGTATTGTTTGAGACTGTGGCCAGCGACTTCAGTGGATGGATATACTCGTTGTATTTAATTTTATTCTTCAATGCTCCAAAACGAGCATTTAAGGCTGAATAACTGTGTTTATAGGTATCCTGAAAGTATTACTAAATTGCATAACTTTCACGATATGCAGCCATTTATGTTCTTTTCTTTCAACCCTATTCACCTATATGGTATAAAATACATCAAACTAATGGTTCCTATAACACTTCCGAGCATTTATATGAATACGTAGCTATAGAAAAGCCGCACCACACATTTGTATGCCTCATATATATACGTACATATATATGGATATAAACGTTTATGTAAATATATAAGTCGGTGCTTGGCTGAGCGTCTACTATGTGCCAAACAATGCAAAACGCCCTTCAATATCCTTAAGCTGATTTTAATTTATCTAACACGGTCGGTCATTGGGAATGTATCGAACTCATATTTTGCACATAATACGCGGGGAATGTATGCCAATTACAAGAAGTGAAGCGAATTCCTGCACAGCAGAAACATTATATTGTAAGTATTGTTTAGTTGGCATCCTACACCTTTCGATGGCGGACAAAGAAGTTAGTTGCTTTAATTCTTTATGAAATCAATTTCTGGTATAACCTGCCCTTGAATTGGGAAAGTCGATAGGCTTCCACCCTATGCTGCCAAGTTTAAGAAAAGGCAGTGAAGCTGATTTTAACCCCGATTACGTTTTATAGTTACATATACCGATAATGAATTATTTTGTGTTTCTAAAAATTTTAATCGAATTCTCCTCAAAACAAAGAAAAATAGAAGATTTCTTGATTGAACTAAATGGTTCTTCCCCTCCTCTCTTCTTATGTGCTAAGATCGACAAGTTTTTATTAAGTGAAAGATTTTATGGACAAGTCATTGGATCCGGAAAGTATAATTTAAAATTATATATTTATTTACGAACAGCACAGTTAAAATATCGATGTTTTCTTTCCATTCCCTACACGCATCTGAAGGCCTTCGACTTGTAGTTAGAACTTTTTTTTGGCCATTTTGTGCATTAAAAAAACGTTGATTGTAAGATAAACCGAGCTTTCCCCTTAAGCGGTAAACTTTTCTAGGTTAAAATCATGGGAATATAGCACAAACTTTTCATAGCTATCACCGTAATGCGAGAATGTCCACATTATGCCAAAATGGTAATGAATTGTCTTCAGTTGTCCTATTCAGCAAATATATACTTGATCAGTATAAAAATCTGAATCAACCTAAGGACATTTCTTCTTCTCCCTGTCCATCTGTGTAATATGTGTCATCAAGGGGTTAGAAGTTTAGCATACAGATTGGTATTGAAAATAGACCAAATTGTTCAAATGACACGCCTAGAATATGAAATGAAATGAAACAAACTCTCCTTTTGTTCTTTATTCATGAACTACAATATGTATACATAAATACAAATTTCAACGTTTATACTATGGGTGGTTTAATGGTACCTGGAGAAAGTTGGCAATAATCGGCTACATCTGTCTAACGATGTAGAATGTCGAAATTTGATATTCTTTGTTACGAATGGTGGGAATAAAAGACTTCTCCATAGCCGAATATAATTTTCCTACTTGGCAAGTTCTTATTCCGCATTTCAACCTCCAACTTTTCCAACTGATAATTAAAAATTTTATTATTTGGTTTTCTAATTATTTTACATATTCACTCCGTTGTACGTCTTACTTACCATAAGTACTCATGACATCCGGTGCTCTTAAATGAAGAAGAAGTGAACGCAGATATAAAGTGAACTATGGAATAATAAGTTAAACAAGAAACGATTCGCTTTCTTACTTCGAGGTTAAGATACAACAGTGACACTAAGACTGCCTGTTTACTGAAGATTGCTCTCGTTGACTTGAGACTCTGGCTTGTTTCTGAGGCTTTCTAACATTTTCATTACAAATTGCCCAGTAATCCTATTAATTTTATTTATAAAAAGAAAAACCAAATCAAACGTTCTTCGTTATTCATGTTTTATTTAAGACTATTCACTGGTTTCGGGACATGACAGATAAGATGAAATGCATAGAATTATTGTTCCTTTGTTTTTGTGAACAGCCGCTCAGGAGCGTCTATATATCGAGTGCTTATAAATGCGGTGGTAGTCAGGGAAAGGGAAAGGGATCGAATGCAGATGTCGTGAGGTATATATCCGATCGGTAAGTGTTATGCCTTTTTAATAACCGAATATTACCTATAGCTGCTGCCATGTGTTTATCGCACTTAAAGTATAGACCACTGCATAAAGAATTGGAACCGGACAGGCTGACTTGGCAGCCACGCTTGTTATCTACATTAAAAAGGTCCAATTAAAATAAATTGAATTTAAGCTAATTGAATCGACCGAAGTGAAATGAATTGAATTAAAGTAAATTTCAATTAAAGTCATTTGAAAGGCATTGGTTTCAAGTCCACGGAATTGAGTCATAGAAATGCTGAACGAAGATTGAAAATCTCTTGTGATTGTTTACGGCTATCCGTGACCTTTACTCATGTATTACTTCTTTCTTAAGGCGTTCGCTTTTACAAAAGGGATGCCTTCTTAATATCCTCTGTTCTTTTTTTCTATACTTCCCTTTTATGTTTGTATAGGTAAGTTTATGTGTAACGATAACACAATGACACAAAATGGTATATCGCACGGCTAATATATATGGTTCAATCATAGGTGTGTGTACAAAGGTTGTTAATGCTGTATGTATGTATGTATGTATGTATATATATATATATATATATATATATATATATATATGTGTGTGTGTGTGTGCATTTAAGTGTTTTTATTTCTGTCTATGCAGGTGTGTCTATGTTCGTGTTTCGAACTATTTATGTGGAGAGTGCAAGCACCGTAATATAAAAAAAAACGGACACTTTGCACCTTTACATCTTTAAATTGCAGATTGTCCTTTGCCATCATTTGGCACCATTGACACTAAACGATAATGGAAGCAGTGGCAGCAATAGCAACAACAACTGCAACAAATGTAGCGGTTCTAAGACTGGTAATATAAACGATAACGCAAAACCAGCAACAACAAGAACGACGGGGATTTCATGCAGTTGTTTTCAGGTGGAAAAAAGCAATAAGCGAAGCAAAAGGCAGTTAGGGTGAAATAGTGCAAAAAAAAAAAAAAAAAACAAAAACCGAACGAAGGGAAAAAAACAAACAGAAGGAAAAACGAAAGTGAAAATAAGAGGTAAACGAAAACAAACTCTTGAAACATTTGCGTTGTTGTCCACTTGTTAGCCAACATCAAGTCTCTATCAATTTCCATATACATATATATATATATATACATAAGTAGTTATATATACATATATATATCAGTCTGGTATGACGACAGTCCGTGTGCCAATACGTGATTGCGTGTGTAACTGTGGATTTTTAACTTTAAGGCTAGAGAGCTCTATTAATCCAATCCTTTTTCAAGCACACTCTGGCAATTTAATGTATATACATATATACATATATATATATATACATATGTATATATACTCGCATGACTGGCATTTTTCTGTATTCTCTAGCCGTTGTTTTTCTTCTCTTCTTGCTTCTCTTTTCGCTACGTGGAAATGCATATTTGCTTATACGATTTTCACACTGATAGCAAGTCATAGAGTTTAAACGTTTCTTCGTAAATGTACTTTTGCCTTTATTCGAGTGTGTGTACATTCATAAAGATATTGTAGTAAATGTACTCGAATGTATAGAGAAAAATTATATGAATTGCATAAGGAATATAAGGACATCGACGTTGACTCCTTTATATAGTAGTTGCCTTAAGGCTGTTTGACTGCACGTCTGGTTGAATGAATGGTTTGTTGTTTGTATGTGTGGCTCATTGGCACCATGTACACTTTATTAACTTTTACGGTGTTACGTTCGTTACGCTTTTCTACTTTGCACACGATGGACAAGGGGGAGGGCGACGATCAATAGTTACGGTAATCATATCCATAGTCATTGTTTTATGACAGAATTAGATATACTTTTATTTACTGTTATTATTATTGTTGTTATTCTTATTGATGTTGTTGTTGTTATTTTACTTTATTCTATCCTCTCTCTACTCTGATAATCTTCTACTAATAATTTTTTTTCTTCTTTCCTTTTTCATTTTTCCATTCATTGGTATAAAACCAATTTCTTGAAAGTTTCCATGGTTTGGCATTCAAAGACTTTAAGTGCTCTTGGATAAAACGAAAGAATTATAAAACTGTTGATATGCTGGGCGAACGATGTATATGTAAATACACTAAAAAGGATGAAAAAGATATTTTTTTTATTACATTCATATGTGAATAAGAGGTAAAAATTTTTTAAATTACTGATGAAAGGAATATTTACAAAAGATGAGATATGATAGACTCTCCCAGCATGTGAACGATGCTAAGTTAATAAATTTATTATAAGATTTTATGCAAATTGAATATAGATCTCTCTTCTCTTCTCTTACTTTTCTTTTTTTATTTCTTTTTAAAAGGTTATTTGCAAGATTGAATACCATTTACTATTGGAAAGCATTTTTAAGTTTTATGCTGCAGCAAGAATTTCTTTTTAGAACCTTAAAGTACACGAAGACATTTATATCGAACTTATGCTCAAGTTTTTCACATGCCCAATGGGGAAAGAGTAGAGTATTTTTCTGACTTTTCTTACAATATTTATTTATTTTTGCAATCTTACTGTTAACGGAATTTGCCAATGCAGATCATCTTGATTGAACTTTCAATTCATTAAGCCTAAAGTGGACTGTCTGTACGTGTTCAACATGTGCACCTGCAATCTTCGGCCAGCTTGCAAGACAATTCTACCTATCTCAGACCAGGTTCTTGTCTAAACACTCTTGTTCCAACAAAGTGTTCGCTACCTGCTGTGACATCTGTGAAGGCGGACCGAAGCAAGTGGGTTGACATATCTTCTGCCTATAATAAATAGAGATTAGATTCTAAAACGTTGCATTGCCGCCTGGTGAAATCTATCTACTTGTGTGTACACATACGTTCGTATTGCAAACGAGCTACCTGCAAGGTAACGCCCTAATAAAGCGTGTGTATCAGATGACAATTTGTGGTAAGTAAGTTTTATGTAAGAGTTTTTCGCACTATACCTTATCAAATGCTTGATATATAAACAAAGAACGATGAGCAACTTCCTTTTTTTTTGGACTTTTTCAACAGTGCCATGAAATTGCCTGAATGCAAAATGATGATGTGAAATTATATTATGCGCATTATTATGGAGAATGGGAATTATTCAGTAGTATTTCAACAGATTTGCAGCAATCCTAAAAATATGCAACGGAAATTATGCTAAAGGTCTACACATTCTTGCTCACTGTGGGCAATGGAATCTATTTAGATTTGTGTAGCTTTAGCTCTGCTTGCTTCGGTATCAGTTTTCCCATTGAAATAATCAAGTAAACTCAATCGGAATTTTATCTAAAGACAATGGATTTTGTCTTATGTCGTCATTTTCGCCGTATGTCGTATGAAAGTTAACAGAAACCAAAGAACTGATGAAATATCTATTAATTTCCATGTTTATGATTTCCTGTTGCGCATTATAAGCGTCTAAGAGAAAAGCGTCGTTGAGAAAAGAACAACTGATGCTACTGACTTAATTATTAAAGACAAAATAATCACAACACATGTTAAAACACATCACAATTTTAACATAAAAACAATTGGCCAGACACTACAAGGAAATTTTGGAGATATTTAATTAGACTACACGATCCGGTGTGCGCCAGGGACTGCTCTTTGTGAGCTTTTTTCAATCTGTTGCTTATTTTCTGCGCAGTCACCCTTGTGATTACAAGTAGATCCAATTATGTTAGACTCACATCTACAGTAGATGTTGTTTAAATCCACGCGGTCGGTGATACGCGTATTGAATATGAAATGGTAATTGGGTGCTAAAAAGAGGCAACAAGTACAGGTCATTTCTTCTGAACAAGGCGATAGCCATTTAACGTATTTTTATCTAAAAGCAATCGCACCGTCTGCCTATGGAACAACACATCAGCAGAGTGTTTTCCCTTCGCTCCGTTTCCAATTTTTAAGTTGAACGTACCCAAATACATCTCCCCCACTTCCTCTCTCCTTACCTGTAACCCTTCCACACTAACATCGTGCCCGCACGTATAGTGTATATCGCCTGAACGACTGATCACATAGAAAAAGAAAACGACCCTACGATTTTTGTTAATCATAACTTAAAACTTAGTAAGGATATGTTCCATGTAGTGAGGGAAGAGGCTTTTCATGATAGGATATAACTATTGCGACGTTCAGTAGGTAGACATATGATTAGGAGTAGGTTCAAAGTGATCGGTTGTGCTTTAACAATGTCACATAAGTAAGATATGGAAGATCAAGGTGCACGTATAAGATGTGTTTTAAGCTTATATTTCAAATAAAGCCACAGAAGCACATAGAGGAGTATGGGCTGCGTATTGAACTTATGGTGTGGGCGAAGGTATTTGCTCAAATTGTTTTGCGAAATTTCATTTTAGAAGATCTCAATGAAAACTCTACAGAGTTCCGGTAGTCCAAACACCATTGATGAAAACCAACTAAAAGTTATGATTGAATCTTATCGGCGCATAATGACTGAGATTGCAGGAAAAGTTAATTCATCCATACCAATAAGTTTGTTGCTTCTATAAAAAAAATTATTTTATTTCATAGTGAAAAACTGCAAAATCTTTCCGGACCTAATATTTGAAATAATTGTTCTTGCAAGTCTGCTTGTTAAAATTACACTCGCAACGTATGCATGTACGTTTCATATAAGACTTTCGAAGTATACTTTAGTGAGCGAAACTTTGCTCACTGTGAACTGTTCCGACTATGTATTAAAGGTAATCTGACAAACGTAAAAATCCTCTCACCTTTAGGATTGTATATAACGTTTTATGGTACAAATTATAAAATTAATCGACAGACAAGGGACTGATCTAAAAATGGCTTACGAATGTGTTCTTTCCAAGGAAAGTGAATGAAAGGCAAGGAACTTTCAAAACTATTGTCCAAACGATTTTATTAAAATATACCAGTGTTTGAGTTGTTACATGATTGCAATTGATCATCATTGAAGAGATGATAAGCTATTGTTGCCTCACAGTTACTTTAATTTTTACTGCAAAAAGAGACGACGAAACAATAATTTGTCATAAATTGATTTTCGTATGCGATGAGGTTGAAAATATCCAAAGAGATTCGCAATAATGACGATGCTCCAACAAAATATAAATAAAAACAGTAGAGTCTAACTAACTAAACTAAAAGCTAACAAAAAAGGAAAAAAAAATTCATAGAATTCCTCCAAGGTCAAATATAATTTGCTTTAGAAATTTACTAATTGTAGGTTAAAATTCTAATCCTTATAAAAAAACTTTGAGCTTAAGCTGCTTACACGAAAACACAAGAGAGGAGACACATTCCAGAAGAAAGAACGAAAGACGAAGAAAAAAAAAGTCACGTAAAGCAAACCATTGAAAAATTTTATAATATTCTCCGAGTTCTAGGATTACCTAAAATATTAATATATATTTAATCATAATCATAAGGTTTAACGTGAATTTTTCCCCAATACATCCATGTACGTACTTATGGCATTCTTTTAAATATACTTAACGGGCTGTATGTATGTTGAGCATTTGTTGTGCATTCATGAAATAAGCTGAATTGTATAGAGTTGAGACTAGATTTTGTTATGTGCTGATAGGGTACAACACATTTTTCAGTTTTTGTGGGTCAAATGGAAATAGAAACGAACACAAAAAAGCCACCCACCTCTACACATATACATATATATATATACGTATACGTACGTGCCTTACCTAAGAACTTTTTTCTCTCCTGCATCACGCATACATAAATGATTCCTTAGGAAAAAACTGAAAAGAATAACATGGAATAGGAGCTTGGCTAAGGGCATTCAAATGTGAATACGTAATCATATACACTTCATTTAGTTTAACGCATACGAGGTCTGACAGTTGGATAGCGGAGACCTTTAATATCGCGACGAAAGAATTCGTAAACCTGAAAGGTGAGACATTGTGTTGAAAATGCAAGGACGGGTAACATCATTAAAAGACTATAAAACCTGCTTCAGTTTGTATCCAATAACGACCGCGCAAAGGGAAAAAATTTGAAAGAATTTTTCTTGCTTCGGACGAGCGTTAAGAGCTGAGCTACACGTCGATGTCCTACCAACAGACATCAGTGAAAACTCTGTCAATGCCGTACATTAACGGCTAAGAGGACATAAACTAGGCACTTCAATGCAGGCCTCCATCCTTCAATATAAATCTATTTACGTTTTTGCTGCATTAAGTTAGCTTTTTTAAGCTTGATGGTTTACAAAGTACACTCATAAGCATGATGCATTACTGTATTCTCGTTGACGGAAAGTAGAGATTTTTGTTAGCGGATACTCCTCGTAGATAAAACTAATAAAAGTTCAGAATAACGATCAGTAAATAGATATTTCGAGATTTACCCAAAATGTATTATGATTTTTAAGAATCTGACTACAGGAGATTGAATTTTCTTTATCATCTTACTTATCATCTTGACTTAATGTCTTAACCATAACGACTGGCAGTGTCCTAACTTTTAGGGTTTTTTCTGTAGTGAAATAAAATGATTATGTATTCAGAAAAATATATTTCATTGAAGATATTTGCCCATCGTTAGCTACGATTTTTTTACGCCGTTGTAACAACATGAGAAAGCATCAAAAAATCAAAAATGTGGTTTTTGAGTATCAACGAAAGGATAAAATTTTAGGTATTAGGTAGTGAATTTTTTGTTTGGGGAGGTCATGAGTGATTGACGTTTTCAAAGGCAATGTGTACGAAAACCCAAATTAATAGCTCGAATGTTACCTGAATGGATTTGGCAGAATGTTATCGAGCATTGCCTTCCTTGAGATTTCCTCGCTCTTTATTGCCTCCATTCTGCTTCTAATGATGGGCCCAATTACTTCGATTATATTAGGTAGTGTCTGCCTTGGCGGTTTGTTTAAATTGTTCATAATGTTCTACACGTAATAAGACCAATCAATTGCAGGACTTGAACGCAGGCCTATAAATATTCGACTTTGCAATTGTCGAGAACAATTATATGGAGTCGAGTATAAAAAACAGTCGAAACTTCTTATTATACCCTACAACGCTTGTGGTACAATACGCATTTAACCCATAGAAGGGATTAAGATAGAACCGCCTTTTATTGTGTTGAGACGACGGTTCTGCATCATTTTCTAAATCGATTTAAGATTGTCTGTTCGTCGGTCTGCATATCCGTTTTGAGAAATTTTTATGAAATGTTATGCGCTGACCTAAAGTGCTTTGAACAAGGACGATTGCTTTTGAAAATGCTTCGGATTTTTCGACCACTTCGCACATAATACCTCGCTTTGAAAAGTCTGTTACGTGGAATGAGACAGCAATTTTCAAAATTTTGCGACAATACCTCGCTGATTAAGAGCGTTTTGATATTCTAAATTGGTAAGAAAAAAGTGGCTCGGCTGTGGCACTGTTTTTAAACCTTGTACTTACGAGCACTGAATCTTTGTATGGTCAAAAGGTCTAACTTTCATTATGCCAAATCATGACGCAGATTGGGCCCCTTCAGTCAACTGGCAAAAAAGTAAACCACTCCGAATTTGAATGACGTTGGTCTATTTCTTGAATACATAAGCAATCTCAGAAAATGCAAGCCCTTATATGCCAAAAGGCCTAGTTGTTAGTGGTTTATGATGAAGATTTGTTGATTATAGTAATTTGATATAAAAATTAAGTGAGGCAAATTTGAACTACATGGGTCTATTTCTTGCACCTTCGTCCATGCAAGAACTCTCATCAATGGTAAGCCCTTTAGAGAACGGTTAATTTTTTAAGAAATTATGACCAAAATAGGTCTAGAGTTGTAATTTAGTAAAAAAAAACCCTAAAAAGTTTGGACCACAAACGTCTATTTTTTAGAGTCTAACATATATGGATTTCCATGGAGAAAAAGTCTAACATTGAGTTTATTGTGACGAGGCCTGAAATACGGCTTATGTTATGCTTTGGGCACCCTCCACAATGCTGGCTTTCATGAAAACTTTAACTTTGCATGACAGTAATATGTAATTACTCCACCAAGCGAAGAGGTGTACGGTATCTAAGGGTCGGACTTGCCCGACTAGAATGTCCTGTATTGTGTTGAATAACTATTACGGATTAGTTAATTTTCCTCATCAAATATTTCAAATCAGTCCTTTTATAACAACGGTTATATAAAAGGGGCTTCAAAAAATTGGTCTACATTTTTCACATATATCTAGTGTATCCTAATACTATTACTTAGAGATTTTTGCAAAGAAATTTTGAAATTTGTAAACTTTCTTTACATAATCTCTTTCAGAAAATAGGGTCTTAAGTTGAGTTCATTTTCGAAAGTGTTCATCCTTGAGCAAGAACATGTCAGCATAAAAAACTTCATCGAGATTTCTCGAAAATAACAATCTATGTAATATGGACAGACAGGCAGAAAAGCTTAAATCGATGCCGATTTTTAATTGATCGGAGTAATAACTCCCTATAAGCATTGCATACGTCTTTGCGTAATATCCCGTAGGCTCTCGCACAGCCGAATAGATAAGAGTCTCCACTAGCAAGTTCTTGTTCTTCGGTCCAAATCTTTGTGCGGTAGACCGTATTTGACTGTAGCTATATTGATGGCTCAGACGATGGCTGCGAGGTCACTACTTATCCCCACAAATGGTGTATAGATTAAACAGAAAATTTCAACTGCGTAAAAGCAACAATATCGAGAAATGTGCCTGCGAATAACTTCAGTTTAATGTTCAGTTAATAATTTCCCTTTTAATGTAATTCCTTCCAACTTAATTATGAGACCTCGTATCCGCATATATGTGCATACAGCGCATCAGTGAAGAGCCAAACGTATCTGCATACATATCTCAATTTCATATGCAACAGGATGTTAGGGTTTTGCGTTTTTCGTTTTTCGCTTTTTTGCTAAAAATTCCTCTTCATTTTCAGTTTAGATTATTCGCTTCTAGTTATTTGTTTACTCTTTTTCTTCTTATTTTTTCCTTTTTTATTTAATATTTTCAACAAGATTTCATACTTTTCATCGTATCTTAACAAAAAGATTACCTAAGAAATGGTTAAATAGGAAAGAATATAAAATTACTTTTAAAAATGTTTTAAAATTAAATCTGTTAAGATATTTAAAATATTTTTAATTGATTCCTTTCCCTTTGCTTCTCGTTGCTTTATATTACATTTACATTTTTTTAATAGCCCGCATAAGTTTTCAAAGTTTATAGATTGTTTTTTAATTGCGTGATCTTTTCAATGATAAAATGAAAAAAACAAAAACAAAAAAAAACATTGTTTAAGAGAAAAAGAAAATTACACTCCCATCATTAAGTAAATGCTTTTGATCTGATATCCTGTGGCTGACCTTAAAGTTGAAAAAGGCGGTTCACTGGCAGATATGAAAAAAAAAGAAGCGTTTTTGTAATCGTTCTCTTCTGTGTTTATCTTTTTGTCAGCTAGAATACAAATATTATACCGCTTTAATTAGGTTAAAAAACGAGAATAATGGTTGATGCGGTGAAATAGCGCAATAACCACAAGTGGGTCTTAATAAAAAAAATTTTTATACCTACCTTCTGCTATTAATTTAATAAAAAAAAGCGAAAGAGGAAGAGAGCGAGAAGTAATGCAATTCTTTTGCGTTTGCTAGCTTTAGTGAAAAAAATGTAATTTTAGATTCGTACTTACATAAAGAGACTAAAAAGGGTTGAGATAACTGGTAAACTGAAACCGTTCATATACTTCGATATTTGTTGATTTTAGAAAAGAAAATTTCATTTTAATTTGTCACACACAGGGGCGTTTGTGCTTTTTGTTTTATTTATCTTTATATTCCCCAGCATTTTTGGTACAGGGTTGGTATGGATATAGATAACACGCAGAAGGGCTTAACATAGCCCCATCTTTTATTATACCGATCGATTCGGTATCATTCTCTGAAGCCAGTCCTTTCATTTTTCTCTCTCTCCGCCCGTGTGACTGTCCATGTAAATTTGTTTTCAAGCCACAGGTCACAATTTTTGAAAAATTTTGATGAAATTTCCTACCCTGGCATGTTTTTGGTTAGGTTCTATTTTGAGAAGTAAAAGCTGGCAATTTTCACAATCTCTTGACAAAACTGGCAAAGTAATAATAAATTGGGGCATAATTATCAGGGCTCCTTCAACACTATTTATTATGAAAAAGGAAACATAAAAATTCAATCCGGAGCGTAGTCACCATCTACTTTTTGAGGTTTTAAAGATGGCGAACGATGGTTAAACGGTTCACTTTGAAGTTGTCGGCCATCATTCGGTTGTCAAGCTTTGGTCGCCTTCCACAGCTGCCAGAAGTGCCTGATTGTCGAAATGCGATGGTCGAGCTCTTCTTGGCCTATCTTCAAAGTTAATATCGCCAGACTATAAATGGGCTAACTATTCCCTGCATCGACTTTCGCTGATTGTGCCCTTACTGAAAAGTTCGTCCAGATCGCGAAATGACTGCGCTGCTTTCCACCCTTCCTCAAAGTGGTACAGCATAATATGAAGAATACGAGTATGATTATCCACACGCAATTTTATAACCTAAAAGTAGAAGAAGAAGAAGGAGAAGGCCATACATAAAAGCACGGGAAAGAAACGCTTGATAATTAGCAACAATACACCAACCTATTAGTATTTCTATCTAAATTGGTATGAAAACTTTCGACCGGTTGCGGCAACATTTTAACACCCTCTCACACAAACTGAAATTGAGGACTGAAGTTCAGATGACAAAAAATCAACCCTGCCCGGTTTGGACTACGTAGGTCTATTTTTTGGATACCATCGCATATAAGAATTCCTCCAATTTATAAACTTTCATGGAAACTATGCCTTTGCATGAAAATAACGTATAACTCTTAATGCATTATTATTAGGCGAAGTGGTGTAGGGCATATATAATGGTCGATCTTACTCAACTTACTTGTTATTTTAAGTATTCGTTTGAACGCATTCTACTCTTACTGGTATAATAGGCAACCAAATTACATCCAACCAGCGGGGAGTATATGAAATATAATAAAATTTTACCTGTCGTTATAGAATCCGTACGTAGTTGAATTTTGTTTCAAGCTGCATGAAATGTGGTTGAAGGGGCCACAAAATGAACAGAAATATAAATTAAATATTTATTAAATTTTTTATCTTTTCACATGTGACTACAATTTACTTCTTATTTCTTTTTCTTTCTAGAGTAAGCGTAAGGAACAGGATCAAAGCTCTTCGAGTAGCTGGTAAGCAACCAAAAACGATTTGTTAGTAATTTATAAGATTATATACTTTACGCCTTTAACAGAAAGTATCGAAATCGAAATACATACGAGTTTTGTATGAGCCCATTCTGATTTTTTAATACGCACAGCCCTGCAAAATAGACCCCCTGAAACAAAGCATATGGAAATTATATTCGGTCGTGACCGAATTTTTTATATTCATCATCGTTATCCTACAAAAGGCAAAAAAAGTAAGAGAAATAGTAAATATTCATGCTCTATAATATTAAGAGGGCGTGGCAAAAGTTTTTGCCGCATAGGAATCTGGGTGTTGTAGGCGTATCCTTGGAAAAGTGTAATTCTTTTGCGAATATTTTTTACTGTTCAGCACAAATACTGCACAGTTGCGCAGAGAGATAGATGGACAGACGAAGAGACGAACATGTTTAGACGGATTCCAAATTTGAAACTGGCCCAGAATTTATTCACTGTCTATACCTTTTGAAGCTTGCTTTTGCGCGTTATAAAGGTATTAAAAAAATAATTCGATTTTGATACACTATAATATTGGGTAGACGTGGTCTATTTTGCCATTCTTTCACAGATGCTACAGCGTCGCCCATAGAATATGCGTCCACCTGCCATGGTGGATAAGCAATAAGCAAAAAATGAATTATTTATTCCTATTGAAAAACAGAGGTTTCTTAATTTATGTGATACAGATGTGCGAGAGGTTTTACGTGGGTGCACTACCATGCCGGTCTACGGCATCCGTTGACGCACGAGTCAATTTAGCGTAACCGACACTCTCCAGAGAATTAGGCAATAAGCTAGTGGCCTAAACTACACTGGAGAATCCAGATATGTTTATTGTGCATGGCTCAATAAACCGTGGGGAATGTTGAGGCCTATCATTACCACTAATTATTCGCTTTTGAAACGACAGAAACCATAACTACCCCGATAGCCCCCGAAGGGCCATACCCAGCCGCCAGCACTCCCGCATTAGTTAACTACTGTGTTTAAACTGGGGAGTGGACATGCAAGCTTCCACCGCCGTCTTGGCAAGCACCAATCTGCAGTAAACTATTGATGGCACCTCTATCCGTAGCTGCTGGCGACATAGTGAATGGCCTTCTGACCCCCTTACATACGCGACATAATCACTCTTGTCTTCGGATTAATCACACAATCCCGGCTAGCCAATACCGGACTATCCTCCTTCAAGATATATTAGCATCGGGTGTTACATGTGACATGGCGGGCGGTACCATCTGCTGAACTATTACTATATCAACATACCTAGTTGCCTGCCGGTTTTGGTTGAAGTATTTTAACAGATCATCAAAGTAAGTTGTTAGGATGACATTTAGGCGTCGGTACTAATGTGTGAAAAGAAATTTTGAGCAAAGGTGTTGATTTCGATTTTGAACAAACGAAAAATCGAGATCATCACGAATAGCTCTGGTACTCACGAGCCAGGGGGAATTGCCAACAAGAAGAATAGCCTTATGTTGACATTTTTGAAGTATTGCAATTACTGATTATTTCCCGCAGTTGTATACCATAGGTCCAAATGGATTGGACGATGCCGTTGCATAAAATTCATATATTTCTCGGATTATGTTGAGATTCTTACAAGTAAGAAAATTATTATTATAAATTTCCATTCCTCCCCTATATTCTTTGACCAATTTCACTAATTTTCAGCACCGAATTGTGTGCGAGAGTTCTGCAATGTTTCTACGTTTTGAGTCGTTACTCTCATTTGAGACATTTAAGGTTGTTATCTTCATTTTTCGGACTAGGATATTGCGTGGCTAGATGGATTCACAATTTCATGCTTATCAGGTATATACACTTACTTTATAGGGTCTCTGAAGTTACCTTCTGGTTATTCCAAAGATTATAACCCCATCTTTCATTAGGGTGAGGTATAAAAACCATTGAATACAGGAAATGTATAAAATTTTGTACGAAATATGGTCAACGATAAATCAATACTCATTATCTTATTATTAGGTTTGAGATTTAATCGCTCCACTATTTGCTAATTTCGATGCTTTCAACTAAAGTAATTAAAATGGAATAAAGTGAAATGAATAGCATGCGGTAATTACTTTAAAACTTTCTTTTTTTTTTTATTTGACTTTTAACGTATTCTTCTTTGTGCGTTTTATTTTTTCTCCCATTCTCTTTCATTGTTATACCTGACCAAAGTGTAATTATGTTTTTGATAACAATATTGTTAACAAGAGCTTTAAAAGAGTTTTATTTAAGTTTGTTTTTTCCTCCTTAGTTAAAAAGCCAATGAGGTACAGCAAGGGCAGGAGTGAACACAGTCAACGTCCGGTTTTCGATTGGTACAGTAAAAGGGTTGCACATATTGTGAGATATATATACTATATATACTATTATATATATATATAAATCACTAATGAGAATATTAAATCCAAAGTTTAGCGCACGTTTATTAAAAAGAATGCAAAGCGTTCTGAAAAAAGTGCATCTTTGAGAGAGAGGCGAGGAATTCGAAAAGTTATTCACACCCTTGATAACTTGCAGTGCTTTGTCTTTTAGAAATCTCTAGTCAATTTGAACGAAATTTTAAATCCACAAAAATCTCCTATTTCTATTTTTCAATTGCAGTAGCATTAAAGCTTTGCAAGCTTTAAATGAGTTTATGCGGGAATAAATGCTCCAACTATCGGCTTTCTAGAATAATTTTTTCGACCAAAAATTAAATGAAGGTTTACAAGAGAATGGACAGGTGTTGCTTGATCTCTTACGTTGGTGAACCTTTGACCTAACGACGCCCTATAGAACGCGGAATGAAAAAACGCACATTCAACGCCACGGAGATAATCAATCTCCGACTGCCAAACGGAGACACAACGTCCCCTTTGGACGGGCAGACAGCTAATTTTAAATTAACGCAAAAATCTCATGTTCAAGAATCTGTTTATTTTACGATGTTTTTGGTCTGCTGCACGTGCAATAACAAAATCAGCAATGGAATTATATGCGCGAGTCTTTAATGCCCATCGACGCAGCTCAGTATAGAAGAAGTTAAAAAATAATGGTCGGGCTAGTCAGACTATCAAATACTCTCTACCATTTGGCTTAACATAATCCCTAATTTAAATTGTCGATGAAATATCGAAAATTTATGACAGTGTTCTTTTCAATTAAGTCCTTTTAAGGCCAGTGGGCAAAACGGATTTTGTTTTTAAGTTTTAACCTTTTTTGCTATAGGGCTTTAAAAGCCCTAGACTTTGTTACCGTATGAAGAATTAAGAGTCATGAGCATTTCTATAAGGAAAAGAATCGTAAATTCGCGGTTCACACTATGCACCGTCAATTTTTATGTCATGTTATTATTCTTAGGCATTTTTCATTCACACTATAAGAGCAAGGGAAAAAACTGGTCCATTCGATCCAAACTTCGAAATTGTATTATTCCGCAATTACTGTTGAGAATTTCTGAAAATAACAAATTTTTTTCTTATAAGGACATTTTCAAAACAAAGCATTATACGGGAATCGATAGCAAACATGGCCCCATTCAATCTATTTTTAATAAGATTTGTTCTTTCGTCAAGATGTCGTAAAAATTACGTATTGAATACAGAAATACAGGAATATATACACAGCCAGACATTAAAGGCATAGCGGAACAAACAAGCTTAAATCGTGTCAGAAAATGAGTATGGATTGATGGCTCTTTTATGTGTTCTTTACACACGAACTTGATACATTCCCTAAAGTAAGTGGTATAGGGTATAAAAATCGTGAATCTTCTTTGTATTTAAATACGGACTTACCGATGATCCACAACATTCTTGCATTGGCTTTCAAAACGTTCAGCGAAATATTTAAAATAAGCAGAAGGACGGGCGTAGGAGGAGACAGGAAGACTAGAGGACTAGATAGAAGGACAGAGGCGCAGAGAGGCTAACGGATGGATGAATAGATCAATGAATAAAAAGGTCTTCAAAGGGATGCCGCGACCGATTTTAAATATTCTCACCACATGAAATAGTGAATGCGCTTATTAATCAGGCGAGGATCAACCGTCGTAGTCTCTAACGGATACGTGGGAGATTTAAGAAAAGGAGGGCACAGGAAAATATTGCCCCATACTTCCAAAAAAAAATATTTTTCCGATTATCCAATTATAGTTATTTAAAGATTTTTATTTTTACATTTTCGCCCCGTCGGGCATTCGTAATGTGTCCTGAAGCCTGTATAAGTGCTCTTGGTTCTTGAATGTCATGCCGTTTGCGGTAACGGCGAAAAAGCGTAAGTAAGTGGCATAAACTAACGAGCAAATAAACAAGCAGAAAAAACAAACAACGCTTAAATGGAAAAATTTTTTTCGGTGCAATTACCTGTGTGTGAATTTTTAACAACAACTCAGTGCAGCAATTCGCACAAAACAGACAATGGGAAAAAAGGCACGAATACTTTATAACAATTTAAAACTTGCAGAGATTTGCAAAATATGAAAGAATAAAAAGAAAGAATAAATTGCAAAATTTATGTAAATATAAAATATTAAGCTCATGGGATGGCAATAATAAAACCAGGAATTTGTAAAATTTTCGCACTTTATTTTAATTTATAGATGCTTGGCAATACGAATGCTTAGTGGATATGCTTAAGCGGTGGAGATAAAAATTATAAATTTGCTGGAATTAGTTCATAAGAAATCTACTTTAAAATTATCGGTTTACTTAACTGCAGGGCGTTAAGTGCCGTGTCGAAAAGCCGCGAGGAGGAACGTAATTCATACAAGCAATGGAGAAAGCTGATAAAAAGAATAAGCTGTATATGTTTTAATAAAGGAGATGCGGGTTAGCGCATCCCATAATAATTCTTCTGATGTGTTCATCATGTCACTGAACTGTGTCGTCACTTGTATTAGTTGCCGTCAGTCGATATCCTTTTCTCCTGCATTTCATTATATCTCTGACGCCTTCATATATAAAGCATGACCTTGAATATTTGAACAATTGCCTGTGTATCTTACAATACATTACAAGGGCATACCCAAATCCATTAATTAAGAGTGATCGATGACTTCCAGTCAGTCGTTGCCAAAAAAATAGTCCTTTTCATCCCAGAGACACTCCGCGGACGACTACACTATTAGCAGAAATACGCATGCTCTAACCCTTCTGAAGTTAAACGGACGGACAAACCTCACTTATCGGACCGACTGGTCTTCTGACCAGGGCCTTCTCCATAACTTACCTTACTTAAAGTCGCCACTGGCCCATGGTTTTATATCGAAGACCCCAAAGTTGGGTCCGACGTCCCCTAGATCCTAATTTCCATTTCTCATTTATTTTTGCTTTACATTAAAAAAATGTAATTTTAGTTTTTATTCATATTTATTTATAGTATAAATATATGTTTATATTTCTATGCACAGATATGTATGGATAAATAGATATATTATTCACGTGAAACAAAAGGAGGTAAATTGATATAGAAGGAGTTAGTAAATGAAAGAGCTAGAGGAATAGAGAGAAAGAGAGAGAGAGACAACGATAAAAGGATTGAGTATCACTTACAAGCAAGCATTAGAAATTTTGATTGATGACAAATTACATTTGCTTAATATTTACATATTCATCTTTCACTTATCTGATTTAGATGATAATTAGAAATATCACTATTTAGATTGGACACGAGTTTATTCGATTTAATTTACTTAATGTAATACTGACCATCTGCTGCTGGTCATTGTGAAGAGGGGAGTAATGATGATGGTCTTACTATTGTTCTTATTATTTATGCTTATTGCCGATTTTCCTATTGTCCTGGCTGTGACTTTTATTGTCTTTATTGTTGTTGGGATTGTTGCTGATATGCGTGGACATGTTCGAAAATGTGAAAGATTATTAAATTATCATGAAAACGTAAGTGTTCACATGAAAATTTTTTCATATTTTTATTCATAGTTTTCAATTTACTACCATTATGTTTGACGCATTAATTTGTTGCATTTCAAAACTGTAACTGCATGCAAGCAGTCTTTACACTTCACCTCTTGTGATTGCTCCCGCTTACGATTGTGGCTTAGCATTCTAGACATTTATTCTTTTGTTCTTTTCTCCTTTTAACTTAAAGATCAACATACGCATTTCAGACAAACATATAACAATTGTTGGATGGGAAGACGTCTGTGAAATATCTATGATTTCAATTCATTTCAATTAAGAATAATTTTATATTCAGCTTAGTTTTTATGTCACACAATGTCATTATGATATTCATAAATATGTAGCATGTTGTAACCTCAAGTTTCAGCTTAGCAATCTTGTTTCATTTCCTTTTTTTTTTTAAATAGAATGCAACTATGCATTGATGTCATTTTGGCCGGTTTTTTCGATTGGTCTTCGGTACGTGAGAAGGAGGACGACGATTGAAGAGGAAAGAGGTTGTTGGATGTTTGTGTTGGAATTCTTAGTTAAACAAGAAGAAAAGAGAATTTTTTATAAAGAAGTGAATAATGTGGAATATTATTGATAAAAGAGAACCTTTATAAATCAATGGTCGTGAAATATCAACAAAGTATTACATAAAGTTTTAGCAGAAAAATGTTTTATAATAAAAAAAAGAGAAAAGAATTGAAAAAAAAAACACAAATCCGACAACTTCGAGGTGTCCTACAAAATTTTTGGGGCCGAAGGGAGACCAACAGGCAGGGTGGGTATGGAATGTGTCTACGGGTACGTAGGATCACCGTTCGATAGGTTAGCATCTCGTCTGCCTGCATATTTGGTAAAGGGAAATTACGTGCAATTTGTTTTAGTTGCAACCCTGCTAGGAGTGCCCGCAAGCGAAAATATGGAACCCCTTCCACATCTTATGATCTCCCTAGCTCAGCTAACTCACGTATGTCCTCTCATAGACCCATAGACCTCCATTCCTCTTTTTTAGATAACACCTTCACATACAAGAGGACATAGATAGACTTAGATAGACTACAGCAATGGTTCAAATGGTGTGGTTTCATAAAATACAGTCTGATAGACACACACATACCTTGTTACACAAGAGTGGCGCCTAACCTGGAACCGCCACACCTACGTTGGGACACATACTGTGGCCACAACAGAAGCGTTTTCATATTATTCCTATCATATTCAATGTGTGGCGAGTCTTGTTTCCTCTTTATCCTAAGGACAGTTAATTGTAGCTTGGCGATTGCATATCTTTCTATTATTACCCTTGCAATCCTATATTAGTGGGGTATGCTCTTAAACGTTATCATTTTCATATAAACATACAGAAATAAGGCTACGCACATTTTCACAAAGTAATTACAGTTAATAATTGCAGTCAGTTTTGCACATACAGTAGTCCAATAAAGTGTATGTACGATACCGAAAATTAAGGTTGAAACGAAATGAAAACGAAATGTTTTAAGATTCAACAATTTTCATAGCCATTGATAGACATGCAGCCTCAAACCATGACAGAATCGCCAACGTACTTTTCAGCTGCCATTGCCATCGCCGTATTAGTTGTCCTCTTTACTCTTTGTGCACCATCTGTTCCGCATATATCAACGTTAGACTCGTTACCAAATATTTCGAAAAGTTTATATCATCGGTTCTGTGGAGTTGTGCAAGTCGAGGCATTTGACCCGATTCATTTCGCTTGTAGAATAATAATATGATATAATATATGATAATATTTCGATTTTCACGCTCTGTAAGCTTGTTCGATTGGCCTGATCGTTGTGTATTTTTTGTAATATATGTGTTGCCACAATTTTGTAGCACGATTAATTTCATTTGCTTTTGCTAATGCAATGCGTGCGAGCTTTCCTTACTTCTTAACTTTATAATAACTTTTGTAATCTCTTAAAAAATTGCTTTGCGTTTTTGTGCAATTTGTGACATTTTAAGGAGAAGATATAAGAAAAAACATTTTATTTGATAAATTATTATTTAAATGTACGAAAACAAGTACAAAAACTAAAGATGTTCTTTAACTGGTGATGCTGTGTATTGTGAAGTATATTGCTCGCTAATAACTTGATCTTAAGTCAAGAAAAAAATATTATTTAATACAACTCTTATTTAATACAAGTTTTTACGCCTGAAGAAACATATATTTTGATCCTCATTCCATGAATGCTGTATTTAATAAGCGAAACCTTAATTTTCAATACTGTATGAAGACTTTATTGGTCTACCATATATAAAAACGGTTAACAATAAATAAGACTAAAACAGTATTTTACTGGCAATGGTTTATTGTAAGGGCAGATTTTCATTCATTTTCACATTTTGTCACATTCCTCACTTTCATTTAAAGTTCTCGGATATTTTATACACTATAATTATTGGATATTTTTCGAGCTTTATTCTTTCACAAAATAATCTTAAATTGAAATTGTGCAACCTTTTTATTTACACGGCCGATACCTTCCTTAGAAAACCGTACAAAAAAAATCATGTAAAAAAATACGTGCAATATATGGTGTATTCGGTGTTCCACAACTTGAAGAGAGCGTGTAACGTAAAAAAACTGTATAGATTTTTTTAAAAAACACCGTGCAAAAAAGTAATTATCAAATCCGTATTATATATATATAAAATAAAGACCACACACAACATAAAAATTGGAATAAAAATTAGGAATAAAAAATTTCGCTACTTGGTAACAAGCGTCCATGTTTATTACGAACTGGATCGAAAATGCCATTATCAGTAGATATTTCGGATATATTTAGCACAATCTTCGGGTTTGGTTCAAATGAAAAATTACATCCGTTATTAAGAGCCAAGTAGCAGTGGAGCAAGTCACTAACACATGGGTGGATATAAATCGACTGACTTCTGATCACAGTAATCCCTCAGTTGTAGTTTGTTGCTGCATACATAAGTTTCTGTGAGGCAACATCAAAGTTAGGATTTCGTGCTAGAACAAATAATTCGTGTAAAAATTGTGTATTTGCTCTCATTGGTGCGCCAATCGATTAGTGAATCGTGTAAAAAAGACCATGTAAAGAAAGAGTTGAGTGTATATACAATCAACTGCTTATTTTCTCTTAACATATTATACTCCTTTGCTTTTCTAACAATTTATTTGTCATCTTGCTTGACTCCGCACTCCATGTTTTTCGGCAAATTTTTCTCCTTTTCTCTCTAGGCTTGCCAACCTTTCGGGCCCAGCAACTTTTTGCTTTTTCTTTTTATATAATCACTAAAAGTCGTTGTCGAATTTAACAACTGCTACAGGGTTGCAATTGTAACAAAAGTTACGATATACAAATCAAATGTTACATAAGTTTAAAGTTATTACTTATTTATTTTACTCTATTTTGTTCATTTCGAATAAATGCTGTACAATGCATTGTAACTAATTGTAACTTTGTTTGAATACATAATGATAATAATTAATGTTTAAATTCCTAAAGGAACCGATATTTCGAAAATTTTCCGATTGGCTGATTAATATTAACTATTCGTTAATATTCCAAAATTCGAAACGATTCTTCCACTTATTTTCTTCCCTGTATTACTACGCATTATGCGCTTTAGCTACATGAGGTAAATAATAAAATTGTTTCTCTATTGAAAGTATCTACTCTCGCTTTCATTATCATTGAAGTGATTAAACAAATGCATAAGGATTACAAAGTAATCATTGCGTAATTAATACGTACATACTTATGATAGAAACTTATTTCATATGTAATGTAAATAAAAACATTGTAGTTGGGCAAGGCCGATCGTTACATACGCTACACAATTTCGCCCAGTATAATTGCTCGCTAAACTATGCCTTTGAGGGGAGCATAGATGAGCCGAAGCTCTCACCTCACACCGTGATTATCATTGTAAACGGTGTTGACCGGTGAAAAAGAGTTTAAGGCTTTGACTATCTATAATTTGGCGACAAGTTTTCTGAAAGATAGCTTAAAGGTATACCGGAAGGAGCACTCTTTTCTCATAGACTATTGTTAAGAAGGAAATAAAATATTAACCAAACCAGCTGATAACTGGTTACGCAAAATACATTGATATACCAATAGTCGAGAGCTTGTCAGATTTAACACCCGACGCTAATATGTCCTGAGAAAGGGTAGTCCGGTGTTGGCTAAACGGGATTGTATGATTAATACGAAGATAAGAGTGACTATGTCGCGTAAAGTAAGGCTAAAGGCTTTATAGCCTAACTTTAAGCTCCAAGGGGGTCATGAGCCACTCACAATGTCACGAATACCTCCTGGTGATAGAGGTGATATCATTAATTTACTGCAGATTGGTGCTTGCCAAGATCATTCGGGGGAAGCTTGCATATTTACCTGTGGAAACCGCAGTGGATAGGATCTAAAAAGTAGACTCTTGTGGTGCGAACTCCCCATTGTTAAATTTTGGTTAATAATGTATCATAAAATATTAAAAATTAAACTTTTTCCTAAAAAGCTTAATATTTATGAGGCATTCTCTATGGAGCGATGTTCAAGAAAGAGGTTCATGTGGTTTACATTTGGTCCACTTAATTTTTGTGTCAAATTACTATCATATATTTTCATCATAAAAAATTAAGAATTAGGCTTTTTTGGCATATAAGAGCGTACATTTCCTGAGAATCGTTATATACGGCGGTATCAAAAGAACGGATCTGGTCCAAATTCGAGAATGTTAATCTCTTTGTCAATTTACTATTATGAACCATAAAATGTTGAATATTAGACTTTTTTCCATACAAAGTTTCCGTTTTCGCAGCAAGGGTTATATGAGAGAAGGTTCAAAAAATTGTCCAAGTTAGTCCAAAGTTCTCGCACCAATTTAAAATGCTAAAAATACTATTAGAAAGAAATTGAGAAATTTTGAAAATACCAAAATTTTCCCATATAACGACTTTTCAAATTAGGTCGAAAAAGTGGACCGATTGAAACCATTTTCAAGAGCTGTCGTTCTTGAGCCAAAGAACGTCAGTGTACCAAGTTCTATCAATATTGTGACCTACAAGTGGAACATGAATTTTCATGGAGAGACATCAGACGGGCCGACAGACAGACAGACTTTGAACCATTTCAAAAGGTGAGTCATATACTCAATATACCCTGTACCACAAGTAGTGCAGGGTATAATAAAGCAAACAAATAAATAAATATATGTAACATAAATTGCTGTTTAAACAAATACGAATTAATAATAATGAGGTGTCATAGTAAACGGTTTTCCATTTACTTTCTAATACATTTAATGATGTCATTGATAATAAACATCAATCAAATTCATCTCCTGTTTTTTATAAGGTTCGATATTCAATTTTTACTTATGTGTGCGTATGCATGGAAGCGTTAAAGCTAGTTTAAGAGTTTTACAGCTGTTTTCTTAATGCTTAGCCCTTCACGAGAACATCACACAACACACTTGAGGCATACAATTGTTGTCAATTCTATGAATTTTTCTCTTTTTTATATTCGTTTCTCCCGGCTTTCAACATAAAATTTGTGGTATGTAAGTAGCAAAAAAAAAGGTAGAAAAATAACGACGAATATAAGAATGAATCGTAAGATTCTTTAACTGCCAGTCGTAAATTGTCATTCAGGGAGGATTTGTTTTTTGTGTTTTTCTTTTTTTGTTTTCTTGGTTTCTTCTCCCCTTCATTTCTCAGTTACTTGTGTTCTATATTTTTCCGGTTTGTTTCTGAATTCTTTCTCATTACTTTTAGGCTTCAATACATCAAAGACACTTTGTAAGATGCAAGGATGGAGAATAAAAAATTGTTGTATTCCATTAAGCAGTCTGTCCATGTCGTTTTTTTTTTTCTTTTTTTGTACATTTTTCATGAGGCTTACAGTGTATCAATGTCAGTTTACAACTGTCATTGATGATAAAAAAAAAACATACGAACATACACTAGAGAAAAGTCCATGTTGTCTATCATGCACTCAACTATTTAATGATTTGTTTCATTACTTATCTTACTTTTTAGTGTATTGCTGCTGTTTTTGTCGTTATCGTTGTATTGTCCTTATCTTTTTTTTTCTTTTACCCAGAAATTTTAAACTGTGTTTACAACCAATAATAATAATAAACTTTTATTGCATGCTACCGCAAGATATTCCGTTTTATGGATTTTCGATACATCCTATAGTCATGGGATGTAAACGAGGTAACACGATAAGATACCATTAACAATATCTTTGACTTTTCAATACAAATAAATACAATTCGATTAAAAATTGCAAGAACCTTCAATTCCAATAATTAAATTTTAAAAATATATAACACAGACAGGAATTGCGGATGTGGATGAACTTTCAGAAAAAGGAAAAATAAATTTGAGTAAATTATTCTTGTTGCTCTTGTTGCTCTTTTCAAGTTTAGTATCGATTAATAAGTGTGAGTTAAAGATTGCTGTGTGAAACCTTAAAGACATACTCTTAACTTTGTTGTGACAAGTAAAAATTGTGAATTCATGCTTTCACTTCTATGAATACAAATACAATTTTTATGTTTGCATTAAGTTTGCTTGATATTGCACCGATAAAAACTTATTGATGAGTGATTTTATCAAGTAAAAGAAAAACTTCGAAGCCACCCTTCAACAAAATGAAATCATGTTTTTCTCATATTTTAAATGAACTTTGCTGAAATAGCATATGTACGTCATTTTGATCTATGGCACTTAACCATTTTTCTCGTTAAAATAGCATGCCCTCACCGTAGAACTTTCTAGGTAAAAATTTTAGCCAAGTAAATCTTTCAGGCTAGAGTTGAAATGATATATGCGTTCTGCCCAGGGGCGAAACGAATGATAGTATGGCGAAGCAAGCTGCAGACTATACGGTGAATGAATCATAACTTCTCAGTCAATGTTTTTAAATTATCGTCGAGTGATTCAAGAGGTGTGTTGCTTGCTATATCGATAAATTATTGCCCATTAGTCGCTTTAGTTGTTGATAGTAGAGAATAGAATCAATTGTCTGGCTCTTCGAATGTCACCAAACGCAAGAACGTACATTGTGTAGCATCAACACAGACCTTGCCATCTTTTATTAAGCTTCATATTTACGTTATTACTCACTTCACTTCTCACAATCCTTAAATATGATCCAATTTCGGGTGTAAATGGCAGTTTGATACGCTTTTGCCTAAAGATAGTTTAAATATCCAGCTAATTTCTAGAAACGAACTTATGAGAAACGATTTTTTAGCCATTGCTTAGTTTCACAGCTACTTCACATTAAGAAATGTATCGGTCTTTCTCGACTTTTTCTTAGAATTTCGTCGACTTTCTCAACAATTAGATAATATTTTTCACAAGAGGATCGAACGATTTATTTCTTCTAGCGCTAATAGTAATTACAGCTGTCGCTCATCGTAGAAAGCAGTAATGCCAGAAGTTTTAATAACCATGCAGAATGAAAGTGACAGTAGTAATAACTTAGTACTCAAAGCAAAACTAATAGAATAGAATTGTAATGCCGCCAGCAGTAGCAATGATGATAGTTATAGTAATAGTAATAGTGATAGCAATAGTCACAGTAATAGTGACTAGGAATAGTTATGCTAATAGCAATAATAATAGAAATAGTAATAGCAAAAGCAATAGGAACAGGAATACAAATTTTATTGGTGAGAGTAATAGTACCAATAACGGCAATAGTATTGGTAATAGTAATAGTGGTAGTGATTGTAATAGCAATAATAAAAATGACTTAGTGACTTTCTTTATTTCCATTGATTTTTTACAGATGAAAAATTAGATTTCCGCGTTTTCGTTGAAGCCTAGTAACCCTGTTTGTAAAAATCTGCATTAATTTATTCATCTTAGCAGTCGCAAAGTATGTGTTTAATTCTAAGATTTTCGCCGAAGTTGCAAGCTAAAGAAGTAAGTTCTCTAGGTGTCTTGCAATCGTAAGCCTAAGAAAAATGCTCAGATCTTCGTTTGCTTAATGTTGGTTAAAAAAAAGGTGAAAGAACATTGGGATTAGCACTTCAGTAGCGTGGACGGCAGTACTGTCGAGTTTTTGCCTCTTATCGTTATAATGTATTTTCCAAAACATCTTTTAAGGTCCATCTTATGCTTTGTATCGTTGTAATTGAAGGCGCGGAAGCTGTGAGTTCCGCTAATAGGTTAGCTCGGTCGTTTGCCAAGAAACGATTACTGCTGGGTACCCAAGGAAAAATTTCCATCTACTCTCTGCATGAGTTGACACGGTATCGAAGTGGAATTTCGGTTTGCGAATTTTATGACTGAAGCACCATCTGCGATGATAACTGCTTTGAATTTAATTTAACGCACAAGTGTTTTGAGTAAAATAACAATTGTGAGTTAATAATTTTTGTATTTTCAACAAAAATTTTCCACTTATTTTGTTTTAAGAAAATTAAAATGCGTTTATATCGATGAAACATTGTTTTACAATCTCTTCTTAAGTTTTTTCGCTTAGTTGCTTTGGTTTCAAACTTCAGTTATTTAGATATTGTTTCCAATTTCTCTATTGGTTTAAGCTTTTTAGCATTAAAAGTGCAGTGTTGTGAAAACATTTAATCGGCTTCCGGTGGATAAACAAGAAGAAGTGACAACAAGAAGAAGAAGGAAAAGACAATGAGGAAATTGTTAGGAAGTGACAACAACCCATACTCATAGCATACAATTTACATCGAATAGTCTTACGCGGAGAAAACAAATAATCAACTCATAGTAAACATAGTAACATTGGACGTTGCACTAAATCTTTTATTTGTCTGAGAGAAGAATGTTTTTAGATTTTAGTTTGTAAAAGAAAAAAAAGTAACGGAAAGAAATGACAACGAAAATTCTTAAGCTTTTTAGTTTATTTGCTGAGAAGATAAGCCACAACGGCTTGTTAACTTGATTTATACGAAAAGGAAGAAAATAAAAAAAAATTGAATAGAATTTAAAAAGTTTAACTACAATTACAAGCATATGAAATGTCCGGAAATCAAAAATATAATTTCATACATCCTGTATTGTCAAGTGATTTCATTTTTTGGTTACTTTTTGATTGGCATTTGTTATTACGAAAACCCCTTGATGGTGGTTTCGTATTAGTTTCCTGTGGATTGTAATGAAACTGTGCTTACGTATGTGTATATGTGTATATATATATATGTACATGCACATGTATGTGTTTATATAAGCGTACATAGTTTTGTTATGTACATGCATATGTGTGTGTATATATATGTGCATGCACATTTATATATGTATATTTATGTACATATACATTTATATATGCATTTGTATGTGTCTATATACATACATATGCACATGTATTTGCATTGGTATATATTAATATATGAAGGAACATTTGGTTTTCCGGACAATCGGTTTGTTTGCAAAGAAAGAACGAACGAAAGCAAACGCAGCTAATTTAAAAGCCATTTACTTTATACATTTTCTTTGGGGCTGCAAGCATTGGGACTTGACACTTTTGTAAGTATGTGCTAATGTGTTCAAAATTAAGTGACACATTTCAACTTTCCACTTGACCCTCTAATCTGCTGTCATTGCCATTTTCATCGATATAGTTTTGCTTCCGTTGAATGATCTTTTTTTTTTGTGTTACACTCTCTATAGGGAATGATTAAAATTCATGAAATATTTGTAATGCGTAGAAGAGTGCATTGTGCTCCTTGTTATTCTTATGAAGGCCAAGCGCGAAATACATTAAGGTTACAGTGTTTTTATTTTCCACCAATTGATCTCGAAGCTTTATTTAGAAGATATTAAATTCGAAGATATTAGATTCGAAGATCAAAGATCTTAAATTATTTTCTTTTAGTCTCGTCATTAAAACTATATCAAATCATTTTTCGTGCCACAGTATTCATGTAGCAAAGATTGTCAAATTTTGTCTTATGGAACATCTTACGTATGCCTACTTTTCATTATTTCTAAGCTGCCTTTCCATCTTTCTGCCTTCTATGTTACGCTCTACATGCACGACTGTTCATGCAATGCTCCCCTTTACATTCGTGTTTACGCTTACATGCCTTATTATTATCCTCAAAGAAATCTTATGTATTGTTCATGCAATATATCTTTTTAGTCTCTATGTATATATATGTATATATATATATATATATGTATTTTATTAAATGTGATAGGTATCGAAAGATTCGCTCTAAGCCTAACATTATTTTTCCTCTTCTTTTTTTTGTTTTGGTCAATAGAGAAAAAATAGCTTTTCTGCTAATGCTTTAAGTGCAGTGTATATTTATATATATATAGAAACGTATTTCTAACAACTTTTTTTTTTGAATCATTTGTCCATTTGTCATTTAGCTATTGTTTTGTTATGATTGCGTTTTTAAGGATCAAGAACAATAAATTTTTTTTTTTTTTAAATCGTAATTCTTTTTCTTAACATTAAGTTATATAGCAATTGTTTTTAGTTATTGTTGTTGTTTAAATAATAGCTTTAACTCTATTTAGCTTTCCATTTTATCAGATATATATGTATATACAATTATATATATATATATATATATATATATATATATATATATTATATTATATATAATAACAATAATAATAATGGCCATAAAACCGTTGTTCAACTAGATATTTCTTTCATTTCCGTTTTCATTTTCAGTTTTGTTTCTTTTCATTCCAATGGCTTGAAATGCTTTACTGCTGCAATTTCTGCTATTGTGCAAATAGTTTATTTACACTTGATTTAACATTGAGGTTTTCCTGCTTTTTTTTCTAGAAATTATACTCTACTAAGATTTATGATAAAAAAAATAGGTTTAGCTGTACACGCTGCGTATGATTGATATTAATTTGTTATAAGGAAAATTGAAACCAACTAAAAGCAGAAGAACATATTTTTTTTCAGCTTAATACGAATTACGTAATACCCGCTGGTACCCTTTTTTTTCGACATATACCAAGTATGTAAATATGAATCTGGAATTTGTCCATACATGACGCCACGCTAACACCACACGTAGAGTATACAAAAGTATCTGAGGTGTGTTGTTTATTTTTTACGACTGCTTAAGTCGCAATACTAGCATGTATGACTTAGTATGTGCCGAGTTTTGTGCCAAATAAATAAAAGTCGCACACAACATATTTTCTTTGCCCAAGCGATGAAAAATAAGTTTGTTTTTTTTTTTTTTATCGTATCCCAACTGGTAATGAAAAGATATTCTGCTTTGAGAAATAAAAGGGCCGATCGTGTCCACATCGACAACGGTTTGAGAGGGATTTAATATTCTTTGTTTATTGAGACTGGAAGAGTGTGGTCTGTTATTAGCTGTTAAAATCGGGTGCAACGGTTAATGTGCAATGCTACTAACAACAATGAACCGATTTGAACGTTCACTGTTCAAAAAAATGAACGAAATGTCGAAAAAGGCAGCGCGTTGTCTATCTATACAGAAAAAGCCGGTCGCGATGTGTTGAACGCATACAGCAGGGAAGTGCTAATCCGTGCGATTTATTCATCAAATTTGATTGCTTCCGATTGTTACTGGTCTGCATAGACGGGACACGCGTTTCTTCAGCAACGCTTTGGTTCATGGGAATCTGTAAAAAAAGGCTGAATGAACTACTCGCGGCAAAAGTAGAAAGTGGGAAATCTGAAGGGGAAAAGCACACAGCTACTTGGACACTGTTTTTGTTATCTTTTAAAAAAATAAGATGAATTCCATGCGGTAAGAACAACCATCTATCTATCTAACTAACTACCCAAAAAGAAGAAAATATATATTAATGGGTTTTGTCATAAGGGGGGCAACACAGTTCGTGCAAACAATAACTCATCTGTTGAAGCTCATGTCAATCGGAATAAGTCGGAATAAGCGGCTGCATAGTCTCTGCTGATAACAGCGGGCCGAAAACTCACAATGTCACGATGTTTGGCACGATACTTCTGTTCTTCGTTCAAGCCCTAATACGTCCGGTTTTAAAAAATTCGGTAAACACAGTTCTAGAAAGCCGAATTTGAATGTGTTTAGCTCTTTTAAAAGGCATTTTTATATAGATTAGGTAGATATTCGGCGGTCTTAAAGCTTAGTCTATTAGTGTGATCCCATTCAGATATTTTGATTAGGTCCCGATTTAGTTTGTCATTCATCGTAGAGCGTTCTATGTAACGCTGCTTCATGGTTTCTTACTAAGGTGAAAGGAGTAACAAACAATAAAGAAGGTGCTGACGTCTAGACAGCTATCTTGGGAAACGAAGCCGTCTCGTTTTTATACCTAGTATATTAGCTCATAATGGTATGAATGATATTAATTTGTTATAAGGAAAACTGAAACCAAATGAAAGCAAAAGAACATTTTTTTAAATTGTTATCCATGGCAGAGAGCGCTCATATAATTCACAATTCTCCCTCTTGTTCATATAATTCACAATTCTTCCTCTCTTGCTCATATATTTTACAACTCGTCCTCTTGCTCATGTAATTTTCTCTTGCTCATATATTTTACAATTCTTCCTCTTGCTCATATATTTTACAATTCTTTCTCTTGCTCATATAATTCACAATTGTGCTATATGGGAGAAGAAAAATGAAAGAAGAGGAAAAGCTCGTCCAGTACTCTTCTTAGGCTTCAAAAAGATAATTTCGTTGTCAGATTATAGATAGCCTTAAACCCTTGGTTGGTTGAGAAGCCCTAATAAATAAGAGCTTTAAAGCAAATAGATACCGTTTGTAGGGAGCACCACGGAGAGATGAAGTTTATGATCCTCCGAAGATTCGTACTGCTTCGCTCTCCCTGAACAGACATATATATAAGGCAAACTGTGGAGATGATTTTGCAATTCTTTCCAATTTATGCAATGGTTTTTGAGCGATTTTTTAATCCTTTATTCGATTTAACTGATTTTCGAAAGTAACCCAAGAATTCATTTAAATAAAGATTTAACGAAATTTTACTACGAGAGGACTACAATTCAGAAAAGAAAAAAACACAAACATATAAATGGACTTTCGTGCTATTGACAAGAGGGACAGACTTGAATAAGGACTGTTAGTCACCTTACGCCTAAACACATAGACTAATATAACGAAACCCAACATGTTGTTCACGTTGGGCAGGAATAAACATATTGTATGGTTTCATGGTTACCGCATGACGTGACCGACAACTGGCGGTTAACAAAAAAAAGTTTACCACAAAAATATCACAATGAAGTTAGGCATTCGTAACTGGCTTGTAAAAGTGTGTGTAAGCAGAATATTTGCGGAAGGCAAAGTTAGTCGAGTCAGAGGAAAGTTGAGTCGTAATATTCGTACGGGCAAGACCAGAAGTAGCTTATGGATAACTTCTAAATAGATCTTCTTCAGAATTGTGAATAAAACCTAAGCTTTCCTAAAAGTCACAATTCAATGGTACGAACTTGATCTCGAAGAGATTCGCATAGAAACGCAAAGCCACAAAAGGCAGTTTACGTTACAGCATTTTAAATATCCATTATCTCAGATTAGTTTTTAGAAATTTAAAGGCATTTTATTGCTTGGAAGCGTGCTAAAGAATAGACCGAGATTTTTGATTTTTGATTCTAGGAAAATTTATTTCTACGGACTCTAGACTCTTCGTTCTCTCTAGATTATTAGCAAATGGGACTCTCCAAAACGAATAAAGCTCTCTTCCTAGATCTAGATAGCTGGGAGCCCTCTCAAAACGGCTTAAAAACTGAAAGACGATGCATTCACGAAGTATTGGGCAAGCATGAATGGACATATAGGAGAAGAAATAAACGGACTGATGAAGAACAAAAAAGTAGTCGTAAAAATTTTTGGAAAAGGGACATAGAAGAAGAAAATTACTCAGTGATAGTTACAGCCGTAGGGAAATTGTATTTAACCCATGCCAAGTCAATCGAAGGCGTTTTCTATATTCAACGTGGCGTAGTGGGAAACTTCTCCTAACCTCTCAGAAAAGGGCTGGCTCTCAGATGTTTTAGATATTTTTTAACTCCTGATGAAGGCATGCACCGACAAATTTCTCTGTCTCTATCATTTATTAGAAGAAAAAAGTTGAATACTAAAGTGAAAAATTTCTATCATGCAATTAAAGAACTTAACATAACATATTGAATAAATAAAAATAAAATAATCGTTGCCTTCAAGAAATCATTTGAATAGTTAGAAGGATTGTCGGCATTCGCTTACACCAATTAATGTTCACCATTCAACGGCTTATTTAGCTATTACTTTACATGCGTATGTAACGAAATGATTTTTTACCGGCTTTGAGTTCGTATGCAGAGCTTTATGAAAGGCTCAAGGGCAACGCATTTATGCGCAAAAAGCAAACTTCCTGAGCAGTTTGTTAAATATTCTTAAGCATAAATGTTTATCACAAATCTACAATAATTGCGGCTCCAACATATGCATTCATAAGTAAATTAGACCTTTACTTCTGGTTATTTACTTGAATAACTGCAAATAATAGTTTCCCAACTGATATTAAGCAAACCCACACAATTTGTGAAATTTTCGTTACAAAGTTGCTTTTCATATTTGCACTTGCGGTTCCTACCTATGTGACGAAGTGTGTCGTAAAAGAGAAAAGTTCTTATAAAATATTTACATTTTTGTTTATCTTTCTATGCAGCGTTTACATTAAGTTGGATTTCAATTATTTTGTGAAAACATTTCACTTAAAATGTGGTTAAAAACGTATAGTGAATAGTGAAAGAAAAAAAAAAGTATCTTCTTTTCCGTTACGATAATTCACTTTACTGAAAAGAAATCGAAAAAAGTCATCGTCTAAATAATTTTCACGAAACTCTTTCTCTGCCAGCTAACCCACCCCACCCTCACTCTCCCTCTCCGATAATTAGAATAAGACGATTATAATTCTAAAATTAGTTGAATAGACACCGATAAGCCCATCAAGTATAATAATCGAAAATGGCAAAGTCGTCTTAACCTTTCCTCTTACACAAGTTGCACAAGTTTTCATTTGAAAACTTGGAAAGGCTCGCCAACAATGAAAGTAATGAATCTGAATACGATAGTCATCTCAGAAATGTCCATTAACGTCTATGTCTAATTAAATCGCAAAAATGCGCTCATTTTTCTCATAGACATTGCAACTTACCTGTTCCGAAAAGGGTGAAAGAAAACGCCAAGGAAATATATAATCCATAAACGAATTCGTAGCAGAGACTTTATTTAAAACTTTTAAAATTTTGACTAAATCGATGACACCGGTTTTTGGCCTCATATCTACTTGGCGGCCATCTCGATGAAGTTCCGTTAACGAGTTTTGATTCGGAAATGTCAATGCATTCAAGAAGTTACAAATCGACAGAGAAGTCCTTAGGCTATAAGTCGCCAGCAGTGACTTATTTAAGACATCTGTGTTATGCCTTCGAAGCGCTGGGTTAAATGATGCTTGGTGACATGTGAAATGCAACTTCTCTTCAGGTATTCCTCTTCTTGGTCTGCCTTCAACAGAGGAAGTTCAACTGGAAAATCTGCATTGACATTGCCTTCTCTGAACAATTTTTAAATATTCATTTAATTTCGTTTCCTTCATTTAATAAAAGAACTCTTTTCAATAGCTGCACATTATTATTTGAGAGCAAATGGAAGTCAGAGGAATATTGCAGAAAGAGGAATAGTGATGTTATGTTTCATCATTCGTCATTCTTGCTGAGTTCTACAATCTTATAGGCTTTCCTTCCTCTTCGCTTGTCCCAATGTAGAAGTAATTATAACCCGCTTTCCCATAACCAAGCTTTCTATAAGCAATTCAATGATTTTTATTATTTAGTTTCAATAGGAGATTGAAATTTTCATTTGAAATTGTTTTTGTTTAACTTAAGCGATTTGAAGGCTTCTACTCGACATATTTCAATTCGTCTTTCAAACGGACTCTTGATACTCCCGATACCAGCCGTTGGACTATGATTCAAATCAGATTTTTTGCTTCAAATTTAACTGTTCATCCTCATAATATCTACGTTGTTCATTATTAACACTTAACTGGGAACTCTACACTTTTTATTAAAATTATTTTTGAGACATTAGCGACGCAAATACATTGACTTATATTAAATTGAATAAATACAAAAAATATTATTTTTATATTTTTTATTAATTTCGCAAGACAAAGAAATAAATTCTAAGAATAAAGTCTGCATGCACCAGCATTAGTAGATATCGGCTGTATTGAAAACTCTACTCTACTAGCATTGAGTTGTTAATCGAGTTGCTTCGACTACGCGGCCAATCAGAAGGATAAAAATTAAATAAAAAAACTCATTTGTGAAACCATGTGCTCCGATGGGGTCAAACCAAATAAAACATAAGTAAACAAACCCAAGACTTTTTCAAGATGTAATGCAAATATAGGTATGTCATGCATAAGCGTCACCCATATTATGAAAATTGGACACATCTTATTTGGATATTGGTACTATTTAAAAATCGCAAAGACTCATCAATAGTTATTCTACCTACGGACGTTGTAAGAAGTTCAAAGAAATGCTTATAAGATGTTGATAAAGTTTATAAAAATATAATTTACAAAATGAACGACAAATAATAAATAGTGCAACACGGCGAGCAATTAGATTTCCCCGCTATTCGGCATATCGTATGAAAGCAGAAGATGAATATGAAAGAATAAAAATATCTATCGTGGTAAACCAATAAATTAGATTTGCATAAGATATTATTAAATGTCAGTGTGCAAGCGGGTCGATCTGGATCATTTTCCATCACTCTCTTATATAATGTTGGGCAATATTTGCGCAAGGCTTCAAATCAAGATTCTTTCTAGGAGAATTTTATAAGTGCATAGTTGTAGAAGCGCGTCGCATTTCAAACCTATATCGGCTATGAATTATATCGGTTATTTATAAGCCTATTGTAGGAGAACCTCGATCAAAACCTATATGTAGAGTTGAAAAATTTTAGATCTGTGTTCAATTTCAAATCGATATTCGCTATGAATTTTATTTGTTACTTCCTAGGGTAGACGAAATTCGATCGAAACCATGTTAGCTTCGATAGCTATAAGAGTTCGAATAAAAGATGATAGATAGATAGATGATCCTATTGAGGATCAATAAAGTACTTCACACTGATCAAGAGTTTCCCGACAACAAATCCGGCATACCCACCTGTACCTAACCTCTTTTATTGGTGGGTGGAAAAAGTGGGGCTTGCACCGAATATACGCTTTAGTTTTGAAATTGTTGTTTTTTCTAATTTGTCAGTGCCGCCTTTCCCTCTTTCTCTTGCAAGAAGCTCACAATGTTCGAAAACGCATTTATGGATTTCTAGCCTAGCGTAGCCCAGCAATATTGACTACTGAAGCGGATAAAGATTGTTTTGGCCAATATATTCTGCAGCTTGGGAGAGAAATCATTGTTCGAAAATGAATTTTCAATAGATTGTCGAAGTCTGCTTCTTCAAAAAACAGTCGTCATTAGAGTCGTAAAATAATTTGCGAAACAAAAGTCAATTTAAAAATGTTCTTTTCTATTTTTGCTGTTTCTTCTTTAGTTCGTTGCTGCCATGAGTTGTTAGTGCAAGCGTTAGTTTTTTGTCGTTGTAATGTTGTCGTCTTTATTAATTGAATTTAAAGGGTTTTGCCATTAAGATACATTTGGAACTACTGATCCTAAACTTTTCTATTGTTGTCTTTCTTTGCTTGTCACTATTTATTTCAGTTATTTTATTATTTTTGTTGTAATTAAATCATATTCTACGTTCAGAGCTGAGTTGCACAGCCTGCGAGAATACATCCGTACTTATACATGGCATTGCCATATCCTTCAAGTGTCCCTGCATGTGTGTGTGTGTGTGTGTGTGTGTGTGTGTGTGTGTGGGTATGAATGTATTTGTCTTTGGGTATACGTGCATGTTTGCGACCTGATTAAGGACATTTGCGTTCTTCATGTGAAGCAAGTCTCATACACACAAGCGCAACTATACAGGGGCCTGAGAGATTTGATATAATGGGAAAATTGTTATTGTTTTATTAAGTTTGTTGTTGCGTTCTTTTTTCTTTCTTTGTTTTTTTTTTTTTTTTTAATTTTACTACGGAACGCATAAACACTATAAAGCTAACAACAAGAGTTCATTTTGTATACATATGCAGTACTGTTGTTGTTTCAATCAAGCATTTGCTTAACATGGGTTTTGTGTCTGGTAGATCTATGCGTAGATGAATGTCACAGTAGATGTGCGTTAATATAAAAAAACAATAAAAAATGTTATTAAAAAGCAAAAAAAAGCAAAAAATAATAAAAATAAATAAAAAAGCTAAAATGGCAATACAGCACAGCAGAAGAAAAACAAACGCGTAAACAGCCTCAAGTGCGGTTTAGTTTTAATTTAAAAAATAAAAAAAAGAAAGTCAAAACGGAAGTAAAGTGGCTCTAAATGGGAAATCCTCTTAAAACTGTGGGGAATTTTTTTTTTTTTGTTTTCACATAACCGTCACTCTCTTACCATACACTTAGGTACGGTACCTTCATGTGTCGCTCCTCTTTTTGTTTTCTTCCCTAAAAACTCATATGTATGGCATGCACTACTGCATTAGTTGCGACAATAAAAACAACAACAAGATTTATTACATGCAAAAGGAGGTTATAAATGCATATATGTGCATGCGTATGCTTATGCGTGCATGTGTGTCTACAATCTGACATTAAGAAAAAAAGAAAAAAGAAAAAAAACTTTTAATTTAAAATGCAAAAGATTTAACAACAACAATAAAATAAAAAAACAATTTAAAATATTGCATATTCCATTCGATGTTGTCAGACTGACATATGTGTGAGGCAAGTACGTCTACGCCATATAAGTAAAAACGAAGAATTTTCGGTGCCGACAACAGACGGAATAGGGATACGAGAAAAGAAAAAGTCGAATATGCTTATGCCATAGATAAGTAAGAGCATAAACTTAAAAAAATAAAATAAAAGAATAATAAAACAAAGCCAATTACAATAGTTTGCAAAAATTTTGAGGGCACCCCGTAATGCGATGTGACATGAAATTCATTTTCCATAGCCTTTAAAAGAATGTGTATTGCGTTAAAAATTAAATCTTTTTCATTATAATTTCCGGTCTCTCTGTTTGCCGTCTTATTCGGTTCTCATCTTCTATGTACAATTCATTTGCACGAACACAACTAACTAACAACAAAAACAACATGAACAACAACAACAACAACAACAATAACATGATGAACTTATTGTAACGACAAGGATGGAATTTTTATTGGCCACATCACATCAGTAGCTTCAGCATAGCATCCTGATGCAACTTGAATAGCAAGCGCGTGTTCGTGTAACACAGCTTTGCAAATACTAAAAATAAGCATGCTTAGCATGTTTCTTAAGGATACGCATATATAAACACACGCGTGTACACATACACCATCACCCATCACCCTCATGAAGGCGTATGTTTGTTACCAGAGAGTCTATAGGATTATAAGCTCAAAAACATGATTGAGTGAATGTTAAATTCCCAGAGCAAACGTTCATATCACTGAGCTGAGCTGAGCTGAGCTGAGCTGAGCTGAGCGGAACTGTGACTGGTTTTGTGTCCATATATATATACATATATATATATATATATATATGTGTGCGGTAACTACTGTTCTACTGCCTTCATTTCGTCCTTGCTTTCTTTCTTTCTTTCGTCTTCTTCTTCTGTCATAAGAACACAAAAATCACTTTGTTGTATGCATTGCTTTGCATGTTAATGTATACAGAACTCTCTGTTAGGATAATCTCATCTTACCATTCTCATTTCTTTGCTCCTACGTTTCCCCTAAAGGCGCTATGTAATTTTAGTTGTTTTCTCATCGCGGTAGAGAGAAAGAATCTTATTTGCAAGCAATAAGTTTTGGGGTGTGAGTACTAAATATATATATATATATATATATGTATGTATGTATGAGTAATGTATATGAGTAACATAATCTACATACATATATATATATATATGTATGTGTGTTTGTGCGTGTGTACTTTGGCCTGTGTTTACTAAAGTTTTTTATTACATTTTCACTATCTTCCTCTTTCTGATGTTTCGCCTTTGCCCCTGCCTGTCGTCGTCCGCTTCCTCATCTTGTCGCTACGGCTTTTGGTGCACGTTATGAGAAAGTTTTCCGCGGAAACCGGAACTTAACTGCATTTGAATTTCCGTATTTAAGTTGTCAGTGTGGTACTTTTATTGTTGTTAATGTTAGTAATTTTTGTTATTTTTGTTTTTGCTGCGCTTAGCTATTGCTCTTCTAACAAGCTGTGTACGCGTTGTTTTAAAGCCAATTAACTTCTTTTTTATATCCTCTTTTCCTTTGTTTTTCGAAATTTTTTTAAATTAAATAAAAGTTAAGTCAATTTGCAAGTTAAAGACAATTTTATGACCCAACCTAATGCTGGCAGCCATCACATCATTCGGATTGTTGATCGATAGCCTATACTTTCAAATGTCGTTCCAACCTTTCGACGTTCCGCGTTTTTCATGTCGTCGCATTTTGTCAAATGCAATTTTAAATGAGAAAAGAAGTCAGATCTAATATTTCGTGGTCTGTGAAGGGAATGTCATAGACTATGCTTATCCGCTTTCTTTGAAGAGCTAAGTGAAATAATGACTTTGTATCAAATGTTGTTCACTGCATTGTCATACAAAGTAAATCGTCATTTTATAAGAGATTTGCCATTCCACGATCAAAATGCCTGTCGTCAATACAAAGGAACTATGGCTTCTATATACAGTGTTACCATTTCAACTGCAAGGCATTAAATAATTATTTCCGGAATTAGAAAATAGAGATCATATTTAGGAAAAACTTGACATGGTTCAAACTTCGGCAGAGGTCTTTAAAAATTTTAGGTAATTTCGATCACTTGATGTTAGTAAAAGCCATTTCCAAAATATTGCAAATTCCGAATATCTTGGTAAAAAGAACATTACGTTGGCATCGAAAGCGTTAAGAAAATCCTTCTGCTTCGAAAGCAAACACTTACCGATGCTTCGTTGAATTTAAATGAGTCCGTAGGTATTCCTATGATGCACACAGGATGGTTCCACAGAAAATCAACAACAATATCATTACAATAATTTCTGATAACTGAAAAGGGGAACTGCAAAGGATAACAGGCGAGTTCAAGATATCTAAAGATAGTCGAATGTTTTTCCTGAAAATGTGAGCGTGAAAAAGCTGCCTTTCAAACGGGTACTGAGTGCACTTGCGGCAGAAAATACATATACGACGAAATTTGCATTACTGCCGCTTTCACTGTATTCTGCTGCTTCCGGGAAAAGATTTGAATCAAATGCAAACTTTTTCATGTTTACATTGGCTTAGGAGTTTACTTGCAGCTTGGATATGTATACAATAAACTCAAGTTTTCGAAAAGAAAACCCTTTCCTTTTGCAAAGTTCCGGGAATTTTTAACTCAGATATTTTGTTGCAGCCTCAACTAGAATATAAACTGAATGGTTTATATTCATTATCGTCTTTCATTATCCTACCGTTATATTGATATGTCGAAAATATATATATTGCCCATTACAATGTCGACAAGAAGACTGATCTGAAATCTTTCGCCTTTCCTAAACGGCGTTCAACTCTCTATGACCCTCAAATCAGAAGTAATTGTAATAGATATGAAGGAGAAAGAAAAAAAGAGAAGTCGCAGAAAGTGACGAACTTATGGTTACGATTAAGAAGACGAAATGCATACATTTCCAAAGTTAGAAATCAAAAACCGAAGAAAGGATCGCCTCCCTTTATCTACTGCAAGTACTAAGACGATAACGCGAAAGATAGCTTCTCTTTGTACTGTATCCTGTTTTTTGGCAGTCGACTTCCTTAGTTTGTTAAGGAAAGTTAGAGTTTGACTTAAACCAGTCAAAATGGAACAAAATGGCTACTGCGAAGAATGTTGATGGTGTTGTTAATAATTAATTTGTCAGCATTAGTAAAAAATAGCGCATATGAGAAAGTTTAAGGACTTAATATCTCTTTCCACGGATTTATAAGGGAATCAAAAGACAATTATTGATGTCACTAAATCTTCGGCCAGCAGAGTGGATTTACTCTCTAATGAGGTTTTAAGATCCACTTACTTATTTTGATTTGTTCCTTTAGTCGCGAGTTCTGCGTGGCCGTGGTGCAAACACGACATAACATATTTTGGTGACTTTACATGTCTCCTTACCAAAGCCCGGAGAGAATACTCATATAAAGCTGTACACCATCGATCGTCGGACCAATGAACTTTAAGCAAGGCTTTAATCCGAATAATTTACAAAGACTTATATATATAGGGAAACAAAAAAAAAACACAATCTTTGGGAGACACACATCTACGCACACATAAAAGTATATTAAATCTTTTGATCTGCATAAACACTTTCCTTTTGCGCTAATGGAAAAAATATCAACATACGAAAGAATAAGAGATGTAAGTTCACGCTACAACTAGTTTTTCCTTTTCTTACAATTGTTCCCGCGTCTACACGATTATATCACAAAGTCCGTCTTATGAGGATTATGTTTAGGTGGACACCTAACCTAAACTCCTAAGTCTTTTCAATTACATTATTGGTAAAGAATTTGTGAAAGCATCTTGACCTACATAAAATCTGAAGAAAAAAAAAAATCGTCCCCATATTACCCCACACGTATATTTAATAGTAGTTAAGTATTGTATGCATATTAGGATAACATAAGATATTCTAAGATTAGCGTAGAACTACCGATAATTAAGGCAATGTGCCACCTGACAAACCGGACAACCTAACAGTGGGAATCGTGATTCGAGCCTGCGATTTTGAATTTGAATCAGAGTGTCACTGATCGGTGGCAGTTTTGGTTTCCGTTTTTAAAAATTGAAAATGAACATTAAAAAGGCTGTTCGTGTTTGAATCGCGAGAGTGATAACGTTATTCAAGAAAGAAATATTAATTCTGGGTCGTCAGAGAGGAAACCCCGACAACCAGTTTAAGTCCTTACAAGCTCTAGTATTCAAAAAGTATTTATGAACCGGAACTAGCGCTATGTCAATTTGATTAAACTCCGGCACCCAGTTTTAATCCTTACAAGCTCTAACATTCAAAGAGGATTTATCAACCGGAATTAGCGTTGTATCGATTTGATTAAACTGCTTCAGTAAATACAATTCATGCCCTAAAGTGTTTTATTAATTATGTTAGACATGAAATTAAATGCAGGTTTTCAAAACCCACTTAACTTAGTTTGTTTTGCCAGCTAGAGTGTTTAAGTTAAAGTTACATATAGCAACAGTTATTACAGCGAATTTACTAGGGATTATGCTAGAAGACCATCGCATGAGATTTCTTTTATTATTATTTTTAATTTATTTATTATTACTATTATTGTTATTACAATTAATCTGACAAGGAAAAAAAATTCTACGACTAAACTCTTAAGACTTTAGCGCCTAAGGCTTTATTGGAAACGCTACCCCACTTTAGATTTGAACCCACGACCATTCAGTTGTTAGTCGAGATTCATTATTTATTCAAACACTCAGACGGATGTAATTTAAATCGATAATTAAATTGACATCAGTTAAATTTAACGGACATAACGTTACTAACTTTACATTTGTATTTTTTAACAAAGTCTTTAATGTAACTATAATGAATGAAAGAGGACTGACTAGCTTTCAAGTTAAAGCTAATAGCCTGTTAGTTCCACAGTTGATTAAGATCAGAATGTATAAAGGACTCAGTTGGCCACTTATGGCTGCAGCCTTACAATTTAGTCCCGTCTACGATCTGCCTTTTGTTATAAGCTAAGAATTTTATTACATTCTCCCTAAAGAGCGTTGAATTCATTAGTTGCAGCATTAACTAATTACTTGCTTAGTAAAAGAAAATATATCATGTTGAACTTCTCTTCAAATAACTTTACTGAGTGGTTTGCTGGGTTGGCTGGTGGTATAATAATTAATTGCTCAATTAATTCAATGTTAAACATCTGTTACACGATACACCCGTCAAGCGACGGCATCTAGAGGCTGGTTAGAGTCAAAAGTAGCGAGCGGGATAGAGAGAGAGAGAGAGAGAGAGAGAGAGAGAGAGAGAGATAGCGCGTCTAAAATGTCTATTCATCTTTCCTTGCCTGGATGTAATAAACCCGCAAGCCTTGAAAGACAAGTCAACCAAGCAAGTAAGCAGTCAATCTTTAGTCATATCAAATATTTGTTCATAGCATATAAATTGCGTTGTTAAATAATGAAAGTCAATTGTTGAAAACATTAACTTTAACTGCGTTAACTTAAGTAACTTAGCCGACTACTTGCTGGAATCCGTTGTTTATGAAGCAAAGTAGATGAAAAAGAAAGCACAATAAAAATGAAAAGAACAAATTTTTTTGTTTTTTAGAGAAAACCCAAGATACAAATACATACACAAAAACGCATAAATGCACATATATTTTTTAGGAGAAAAAATTCTTCTTTCTTTTTTGTTTTATTTTATAAAATTTTTCATTTATTTTAACCTTAAAAATTTATCTTAAGCCATGTTAAACGGGTATATAGTAAGTACACAAAGAAAGAAACATGAAATGAAAATAAAATTAAAATAATACAAATTACAATTTGTGAGTATAAAACTATAAATTCCAAGTACTTTGCTCGCACAAATACATGTACATATATACACATATATATATATATGCGCACATGTATAGACTAAAAATACATAATGCATAAGAACTTACATGAAGTAGAAAGTAATTGAAACACAATATACAGAGAAATGCTTAAACATAAAAGATTTATACCCTACCGTTGACCTTAAAACCTACAAAACGTGAAGGATAAGAAGAGTAAACAGAAGGAAATTAAGATTGTGAAAGAGTGAAAGCGAAAGAGTCAGATGCAAAGGCAGATGCAGTGAGCGTATGAGCTGACTTTGAACGTTGTTATAGTCGTTATAGGGCATCTCATAAACTATCGCAACTTTTTACTATGCGTTTTTAAACCACTTGACAACAAGAATAACAACATCATCTATACATATATATGTATTTGTATGCAGATATATATATATATATATATATATGCAAGTATGTATATAAAGCTTTAAGTCTAAGTACAACTAAAATAACATAATACAATAGACTGGCAAACGCAGCGAAAAAAAAAAGCAACAAGGACAACATCAAGTCAATAATCGTTTTATGCATTGTTTGCATTACGTTACGCTTTACTCTATCACTACACAACTCAAATATATTTTTTATTCGTAATATAATTGCTTTTTGTTGCTGTTGTTGTTGTTGTTGTTGTTGTCCCTACTGGCTGCTCTTAAAATATAATTTATGACGATTTAAATATTCATTCATTAATAGAAACTAAGAATGAGAATAGCAAAATAAAATTGAAGAAAATGACGTCAGAGATAATTGCTTTAACCCTTTTTGAATTTTAATAGTAAAATCGACAAAAACATAAATACGACAGCCCAAGTGGTTATTGTTATGAAACCATAATAGACTGTCGGTTCGTTTAAGCCCCAGCCACGCTGCAAGATCGACCGTAACGACTCAACCGGTTTAGTTAAAGGCATTATTTTGCTAATAATTCTTAACAAAGGATACATGCCTTCCACAGGCCAAATAATACCGCACAGCATTACATTCGGTAAAAATGAACCCATTGCAACATATGTAGCTGTACGATCCGTATCCACGGCGCAGGATATTACAAAACCATAACTCATGCCGCAAAGCCCACTAAGTATGCACATAGTTAAAACTGACCAAATGCTGCCCATTAGGGTTGTGTTAAAGAAATAAAACACAACCAGCAGAGCGAAAACACATTGACTGAACATAACTGTAAATTGAGTGACAAGTAATGAAAATAAAATTTCAGGCCCGGTTATACCCGCCACTAAACTTCGTTCTAACATTCCCTCGTTGCGTTCGAGCAACATTGCTCCCGTTGTAATGGCAACCGATAAAAAGAATATGATAGTTAGTATAACGCCAGGAGCGACAAAATCGTTAAAGCTCGGTATTATAGCTCCATAGATGGGTTCTTGATATATAACCGGTATACGAGCGATTCCCGGATTAATGTCACAATCACTAAGCTGATGATCTACAAAGCTATAGTAGGTGTCGACTAAATCACGGAAGAGCAGGGTGGCGATTTGTTGATCTAAAATTAGGTAAAAATAATGACTTTTTAATTAGCGCGCCCTGCTTATGTAGGGTATAAAGTTTTCACTTATTACCTGACATATCCAGTCGCAACTTCAACTCGGAAGCATCTAAAGTCCCATCATCAACGTAACGTCCGCTCTCTATGCGGTTAGTTAGAGATTCAGTAAAATTATTAGCGATCGTTAAAGTACCCCAAGCTTTACCCTGCCGCACCAAGTCAGTTGCTTCGACATCTGTATGAGTGAATATCTGAAATTTAAAATCAAATTTTTAATAGATTATTAGTTTGCTCCGCTTACTCCGGTAATTTTCAATGGGCTCCGCAAAGATTTTGTTAAGGCAAAGCTTTCAGAAATTATTCTGCTCCTCTAAAAACAACACCTACACGATCTCCTAACCAGCAATAACAAATTTAAGTTGTAGTTCAATGTGTGCGGCGTTAACTTTTCGTTTGTTACATCGTGAGACTTTAGGTAATCTATGGCGACAAACATTTGCTTAAAAAGGAAATCGTCTGACTTTGAGCTATCAAGCAAGTGTTGCTTACAGCACAAAAACAATTTATTTATATTTTGTAAAAATCAATGCTTTTAAATTCTATTTATTTCTTTTTATTTCGATTTCAACTTCGGTTTGAATATTTTTCTTAAAGAAATGAAAACATAAAAAAAATCCTGCAAATTATTCTCGATAAGAAAAACGTGAAGTTGCATCATATAGCTGACATTCGGCATTAACATTAACATGGAAACCAAAATCGACGATTGATGGAACAGCATTACAATAGGCTTCTTTGACGGGTTTCGGTAACATATTTCGTCAAATGCAACAACAACGCTAATGATTGTGGAAATTCCATTTTGAGCGTTACATGACTGCTATCTATACATACTGAATAACTTAATAATACTAAGTGAAAAAATGTTATTTAATATAGAGAAAGATCAAGATAATCGAATTTAATTGATGTGTGCGTTAATAGTTCGCAGTGCTTTATCATTGCACCTGCAAACATCTAATATTATAAATAAATTTTCTACAACACCTGCATCTGGAGGTAATCTCTTTTTCCCATATTTAATGCAAGATTTTTTTATCATGTTTTTGTAAAAGAAAAAAAAGATGAAAAAAAACCTTCGTTGTGGGACGCCGATATCAATTATTGGACAGAAATTGAAAAATGTTTTTCGAAGATTTTGTTGGAAAAAACATATATAGATTCGGCAAAAAGAAATAATAATAGAAGAAAAAAAAAAAGACGAAGTCGTTCCTCGTTTTGGCCTCACAGGTTCCCCGTCTCGAAAGGGGAGTGCTAGATTAAGATAGGTTAAGAATTAGGATTAGGTGAAGCAAGAGACGCACTACGGGAGATAGGGGAGTTCTAGTCAGAATCAGATATTTCTGATTGGAATGCAGTAACGTTGCCAAAAGGCAACTTTGACGGGAACCGTAAAGGAGCTGGTTTCAAATAGTCCGCATCGTGGTATAAACTGGTCCGGTCGATTAGGGGAGTCAGGATGAGGGGAGAGCCGAAAATAACAGAATTAGTTAAGAGAGAATAATTAGTTACGTTTTAGGCTACGATTTAGTTTGAGTTAAGTTTACGGTGCTGAGTAGAGCGGTTCGAAGAATTTTCAATTTCTCGGGAGTACGCTTTAACCTAGCAAAGCGAATAATAGTATGGACACAAATTGTAAGTGAAATTGAAAACTGAATATGAACTTTACTTTGAAGCCGCTTGAATGGCTATCCCGAGACATGTTTGGTGCAATGAATGGACCAAACTAGGAGTTGTTACAAGTCATGTTTGTTTAAATTTTAAATGCAAGATCTAGCGCTTAAGAGAAATAACATAATATTAATAGATAAGCAAACATTATTTAAAATAAACGATCATTTATTTTGAAGTGCATTTCGATCACGTCACTCTTGCAATTAATAGTTTGTATCTTGGATTTAAAAAAGAAAAAATGATTTTCCTTTAGTCGTAAAACCCTCTTAAAATCATTAAAATATAAAAACATGAAAAGAAAAAAATTCTTGTAAAACAAAGCCTGGAGTTGCTGAGATTAGTCTAGCACAAGGTATGGGCTAAATATATTGTGAGGACCCAAAGTCGTCCAACGTTTTGGCCTCACGGTTTCTCCGTTTCTGGTGGGGGAGAAAGAGTGCTAGTTTAAGTTAGAGAGTAAGTTAGTATAGAAATAGAGCAAGAATACAATAAGAATAGGATAGGAATAGATTAAGAATATAATAAGAATAAGGTTAGGATATAGAATAAGAACAGGTTAAGACTGGGGTAGAGCAGAATAAGTTAGAATAATTTAGAATTGGTCAGGGTTCAGAGCCTTTGAGAGTTAGTCTCACTTTGACGGTCTTTGAGAGTGAGTTTTAGTTTGACGGTCTTTAGAGTCGTTGAGAGTTAGTCTTCGAATAATCATCAAATTTAATAATGAATAATAAAGTTCCCTGTAAATATAAATTTTTCTTGTGTTTTCCTGGGCCGCTGAGCTGCCCTAGCTCCAGAGAATGGGCCGAAAGGTCCTAACAATGTACATTAATTTTCTGACAGGTGTTCACTTTAAGATATTTCTCCCTCTAAGTCATTTCAATTACATTAAAATACACTCTTTGTCATGTTATTATGTTGCGCCATGTTTGCAGTCGTGTTTATCAAAAGTCTCTTTTGCTTTTATACTATGCTTATCGTTAGTGATTCTTAAAAAAAAGTTTAATTTACAACTTAATTAAATGCTTTTTAATTAATTTTTTTTTTTTTTTGTTTTTTTTGTTTCGCTTTTCGTTTACTTATCTCAGCCCTTTTTAATATTCTTTTCACTATCTCGTAATAATTTCTCTATTAATGTTTTGTGTTAACTGCGTTGCTATTAAAGTTTGTTCCTTTAAGTTTTATTGCCTTTCATTGGACACTTCAAAGTCAAGTCATTTTCAGTTTAATTAATGTATATTAATGTCTCGTTTATAGTCAGTTACACGTTTCAGTGACAGAATTTACCATTAAGGATTTCCATTATAATTCCGTGTAACGCATTTCCTGATTCACTTCGCTTGCAATGTCTTTCAATTGCTTATGTCTCAGTGATTCCTGAACAAATTCTCGGTAAATCCATTCATCCATTGCCGTTTCTATCTTTTGCATTTAATATGTTGTTGTTGTTATTGTTGCTGCTATTTTTGTTATTGTTTTTGTATTTTAAGGTGATTTTTGTTCTCATTCTTCCCCAAGTGTTACTGTTACTATTGTTGTTACCGTAATTGTCGAAGATTTAAGCTTAAGTTATTCCAATGTAAACTGTACTAAAGTCCTACAAAAAGGCTTCTAGTACAACTGCATTAAATAGCCATGAAATCCCATAAATCTAAGGATTATTGTTTTCACATTCACCACTGATGAAAGGCGATATACTAGTTTGGGTCTTAAGTTTGTAGAATGCAGAAATACTTATTCAAAATGCATAAGATATTGAAGCGATTTCGTACAATACTCTATTAGGCATTGCAAGGGTAAGGGTCACAGAATTGCTTTTTTCAAGGCCGTAACTCAACATGTACGCGGTGTGGATGATAAAATCATATGCATGGGCTGAACAGTTTTGTTTTCTCGGTTTTGTTTTTTCTTTTGTGACATGAAAATAATCTTTAATTTTCGTTGTTTGTTACTTAATTTTAATTGCGCCCTCCACATGTCCATGGACGCGGTCCCATCTTTATTCCAAACCAAAATCGCCACGGACTTAATAAATCGTCCCATTCGTCCCCATACTCTACCAAAACGGGCGTTTATTTGCGATCTCTTCAACAAAAATACAAATGAAGCGAACAAAGCCGTTCTTCCAAAGCGTTATTTAGATCAGCGCTTCTTACTACGGCCAAGTCAATCCGTTTTTTTAATGGTGATCGATGCAATTTTAAAATGGGTTTTGTATGTACCAGGATTTAAACTATAACTCAAACTCGAGAGAAATATTAAGGCGAACTGTTTGAATCTTAAGAAAAGAATGAAAGCTCCTTCTAAAAGGCGTTGGACTAACACGTAGTCGGGTATATAAGAGTCGCAAGTCAGTGTTTGGGGTTTCAAGCTCAAGTGCGGTTTGAAAGCACTGAATGGAACCTATATTAAAAATGGCTTACAAGTAGACTGGACATACATTTGCTAGGTGGAGGCCACTCCATAGCTTATCTTCGCTCTTCACTTCTGGCTGACCGCCAACCGGTTGCATATGTCCTGAGTGATGGATCATATTAAAAAGAAAAAGAAACCCAACCTATCAACATTCCAACCCACCCGCTTACCATGGTAGACATCATAGGTTTGTCCTAACACGCAATTGTCTAAACTTACTAGATGTAGACCAACATTACAACATAGCAGCGCTTAACACTTTGCGTGTTCATGTTTAGCCTTGATTTATTTGATTACTTACCATCACCATACTTCTGTTTCTGACCAGCATATCTAGATAACGACAACTTAATTGAGTTTGATTGCAGCCGGCAATGCTAGGACAATATTGTTTACTAATCATCTCCTCATTCATTTCATAATTGGCAACAGCCAATTTTAGGCCGGTCGGGTCGTGGCCAATCGCATAGCAAAACAGAAATGTTTGTAGTATCGGTAAACCGACAACAAACAGCATCGATCTAAAAAAAAAAGACAAAAAATATATCTGTAATAATTAATAATAGGTAAGTGTATCTTACCCCTTATTACGCAACATCCAAAGAAAGTTTTTCCATATTATGGCGTGCAAATGATGCGAGGACATAAATTGATTATTACAAAACGATACCGACACGTCTTCTTCGGGCGGGACAGGTAAAGCTGAAACTGCGGCTGTCGGTATAGGATCGGGGATAGCTGAAGTCATTGATATGTTGTCACCAAATTCGCCCGATATCTCGGCATTGTCTTGTTCATCGGACAAATCTAAGGCAGGATTTGAAATAGCCGGTACTGTTACGTTATCGATAACTTCTTTGGCTATAGATGATCTGCGACGCTTGCCCATGTTCTGTAGTACTGCGAGTTTAAGGAAAACTTCCTCTAACGATTCGGCACTGTATTGCTGGCGTAGCAATTGAGGCGATTCTTCAGCGAGCATGCGACCCCCACGCAATAAACCAATCTGTTAAAGACATATTCAACCAAACCATGACTAAGTGTAAACACATACAATATGCACATAAATCACATTGATTAAGCTTGTGTGTAAATCGCGCAAACACATATTCAAAAATGCTGTTAGTCGTTACACACACACGCACAAGTACACACTTACGCATTTACCATAGTACATATAGGTTGACGTTCCAATTTCAAGTAAATGTTAGGCTTACATTGAATTATTGCCAAGTTTTATGAACTTTCGCTGACCTCTCATATTTTTTGCCAGAGATTTTTTTTTTCTTCTTTTATTTGCTTTTTCTTTTGATTTTTGTTTTTTGTTTCCGTTGGTTATTGCATGTGTGTGTTCGAACATTTCAAACCCTCAATAATCAAACTCGAAACTACTCCTTTATACCCTTTCATATTTTACGACACACACACACACACACACACACACACACACACACACACACACAAACACACAAACATACACACAAACACACATTCAACCATACCAACAGTAAGTACTTTTAATCCCCAACATTGCGTTTCGCTTTACTCAAACTTATCTTGCCCTCTAATCAATACCGGACATTTTAACTGGTAGCAGGCGGAAATTGAGTTAATTGATTTATGTTCGAACATGACTAGACACAGCTTTATGTTTTTGCTTCTGCCACCAACACATGGAAATGAACACATTGTGCGCCTGAGTAGGTTAGGGAAACTGAAAAACTTTTCCTTTTGTTTTTGTTTTTTTTTTTTCTCGGTCTCCTTAAGGCTTGTGCCAAAACTTTTCATCAATACGCCTGTCGACGTACTCGATGCGATAAGTAGATATGGTTATGTGTATGTGTATGTATGTATGTGTGTGTGTGTGTGTGTGTGTGTGTGTGCTTATGTATGATAGAATGTCTTTGATTGTGGTTTGTCATGACTTTTGTTTTTATTGAATGTGTATATATATCAAGAAAAGGAAGGAAAAAGGAGACAGAGAGCGAAAGGGAGATTTGGTAAAAATAACGTAAAAAAGTTCACTTTTCTGTTGTTGTCAGCTGTTGCTGCTTACTTTGCTTTTCTTTGTAATAATTATAACAAAATTGTGCCTACGTGTTCCGAATTATGAAGTTTACTTACTATTCTTATTAAAATGTAATTAGTGAACAATTGATAAACTTGCAGAGCCAGCATAAGTGAAAGAAAATAATAATAATAAAAGTATTAATAAAATAATAATAATGACAATTAGATGCTGGACGCGAGAAAACCCCAGAAAGAAAACTTGAGCTTAATTAATTTTCTGCTGGAAGTTACTAAGCCGCACTATTAATACACAGGTTCTAAGCAGTTAAAAAAAAATTAACTTCAACGTTGTTTTCCATCCGTCAAGGAGCGTTAAACTTAAACTCATTTTTCATCATGCTTTGTTCTTGACAACATAATTTTCAATTTATGGGAATTTGATTTAAAGACATATGAAAAGATTATAAAAAGAGAATCAAGTTCGAGAGAGTTAGGTAAGAGCTTGTCCAGTACGGTACATCCCACGTGAACTACAATTGATGAGTGGTTGCAATTCTCATATACATTGAATGCTCGATTGGTAGCGACACGGCACATCGCGATCGGACATAGACCTCTTAAAGTATAACTACTTCCTATCGCTCTTATCCCTTATTCTTTCTCACAGATCAACATGGTGTTCATATACATCTAGAGGGCAACCCAGGCGTGTGTGCTCATATTCAAAAAAGAAAAACAAGTAAGAAAATTATATTCCGTCGCGGAGATTTATGTAGCGTATGCGTTGTACTTTACGAGTAAGAAGCAAAAAACAAGCAAAGTAAAAGAGTTGACACTTTTTGTTATATGCGCTTGTGAACGTGTTGTAGGCGCGCTTTTTGCAATGTCTGGCTCCTTTTAAAATTCTCTTGCAAGTTTGTAGGCGATATCTTCATTATTGAGAATAAGAGAATATTTATTACATATACTACACCCTTGCTGGGGCGGACAGATGCACACATGAATGGAAGGTGCATTCGCAATTTGAAATTGGCCAAGAATTTTATACTTTACAGGGTTATTCAGACAAGAAAAGTGAAAAAAGTGAAGTTAAGTAAGCATAGCTGACTTTTTCCATCGCTCATAGAATAAGCCTTGAAATTGTTGTACAATTATCTGCAACAGTTTATAAGTAATGAGAAAAAAATCAATTTTCTATTACTTTTGAAAAACAGAGGTGTCCTCTGTTTACACAGGATTGTAGGCGCGCTCTTCGATCAATTTGACTAATTTCCGGTAGCAGCCTGGAAGAACTTACAATGTGTTTGCTAAATTTCAAGTCGATAACTTAATTTTTGCGGCCAGGAGGGGCAGACATTGCACAGATGGACGTACGGACATGCTTAAATTGATTCTGAATTTGATGCTGATTAAGAATTTATATATTTTGTGGGATTTCTGAAGCTTTCTTGCGGGTACTGCGAAAACGTATTGACATAGGGAATATACCTCCCATCTCTCGGTGAAATTATACTTTGCTTTCATGTAAAGATGTATTCTACCCTTTCTATGAAAATCTTCACATTGGAGTGTGCATAAAATGGCAGTGGACCAAATTAACTTTCCTTTCAAAAATTTTATTATTCTCCACATATGTTTGCCATTAATAGCTGGAAATTATTATTTATCGCTATGTAAAGACTTAGAAGGGGGTTTAAAAAATGGATCCACCTGGTTCAAATTTGGTCCGTTTATTTCTTGTAGCAAATTAGGCTTATAAAAAGTTTTTTTATTGTAAAGGCATATAAAGGCTCATCACTCATGGCAATCCTTATGAGGGACACGATCGAGAAGATAGACGTACATGGTTCATAAATTGGGTAAGATTAATTTCTTCGTCAAACTATTGTTATGGGCCAATTTTTAACATATAAAAATGAAAAGTGAAAAAATTTCCCCATCTACACAAATTCTCAACGTTTTCGTGCAATTTTGAAAATTGGAATTTTTCTTTTTTTTTTACAATGACTTTTCAAACTAAGGCCATATATGTGGGGTGGTCGGAGAGGTGGCCTTATCTTATGCATTATTAGTAGATTCGTTTGTAAGCGAAAGCATCCCAGTGTACAAAGCTTTATCAACATATTTAAAAAACTACGGCCTGTATATTGAAAACAATCACATGGGCAGGTAGACGGACAGACAAGGTTAGTTGTGACAGAAGATTGACCTAACTTAAGTGCTCTTGGGTGTCAAGTACATCTGAACACACTTAACCTTTCCACAAAGGGTATAGAGGATAAAAACTATGTTCTACGCGTCTCACCCGGTGGAGATCAAAAGACTTGAACTCGGAAAAAAAAACACTTTTGCACTCTATTTAGAATTTTTTCTGAGCCGTGTCTGATGCATGAAAATTATGACTTAGTCATCATCAACTGCATTTAATGAACTATTTATTCCTCAGTGGAAAATAATCAAAATAATTATTGTCGATTTTGTTCAAAAGCCTGCTGGACGGTTACAAGCGTAGAGGAACTTGTCTTGTTTATTTTCTTAATGCCAAAGTTAAAGTAAATATTTGACATAAATCATTTTGTAAATGATTTAAATTGTCTGGTTTTTTTTTACACTAATATTTTTTCTTTTTTACATTAACATTTTTTCATCTCAATCCGTTAGCAAAATAATTTTTGATTATTGAAAGATCTTTTTTGCAATTTATAATTTTGCAATTTTTAATTTTCCTTATTTTCGTAATGTGTTAACTGACATGAAAAAACATGTTATTGATTTACATAACATAAGGGATATACAACATTTCAATTCAAATTCATTTTTTTTTTTTTTTTTTTTGCAATTTCTTCTTTTCCTTTCTTCTTTTATGTACAGAGATGCGTTTGTAAATGTCAATTCACGTTGTGCAATACATATGCATGCACAACCAGTCGATCTTTTATTCGAAATGAAAATGGAATTAAATCTCATTTCTTACGCATCCCTACACTTACATATATATGTATTTAGATATGTAGAGCAAGAACAACTAGATTGAAAGCAATTCAATGCGTTACGACTAGATGAGAAGGAACGAAAAAATTTTGATATATACAAGAATTTATAACAATAACAATAATCGATAAGAGTTAAAGAGAATCTTATAAGCATTAGATGAAGAAGAAGAATGTTATAAACTTGGACAAGGTGATAAAATATTAAATAACAATAAAGTTCTTTGCTTATGTGTAAAAGCGTTCATTTTCATCCTTTCGAGATTTGAACACTTTTATGACTTGTTATGACGGACAAAAGAATATTATTATATTACAACAATGAACTGAATTTATTCATATCATTTGAGTATCAAAATTACGAAGCCATCCTTAAACAATAAGCTTGACCTGCTTCGAAAGGAACAACAATAACAATAACGACAATAATAATGATAAAGTTGCGATTATAAGGTAGGCTTCAAAGTATTGTTAATCTTGTAACACGTTTTTCGCTCATGCCTTCTACCCCTGGAAAATCATTCATTCTCAAATCTTTCAATTGAACGACTTCAGTTCTCTAAGTCGAATAAGGATCCTTTCATACTATCTTTCACTGTTCGTCTTGCCAGATATTAGAGTGCCTTACCAATGAATGTGAAATCCCTCGATCGTCCTTTTAATATGTTTAGAAGAAAATTGGCCGCACTACTAAACTCATAATGCATATTTCTCTTCAAGCAAACAATAAGTCATTTATTGAGACGCCTGTTGTTCGGAGGGAGCAATGTCCGTTGTTAATAGTCGGGACGGTAAGACATTCTAAGTTAGAAGTGCAAACGTTACCCTGTAGACGTTCTGCTTTATGGGGCCGACTTTCTTGAAACTGAAACTGGAATCTCACGGTATAATGACCTTTGATGGTTTACGCCCGTCTTTTCATGGTGGCATTCTTTAATGACGGGTTTATTCTGTTGCAACACACCTTAATATACCGAGGTCTGCCGAGTCTACCAAATAGCGCTGCCATGATTGCGTGCGTGGACAATCCGTACCGCGCCCGTCTCCCTAGCACTCCACCTTCTTTGGTTCAGAGTACCATCCCATGTCCGGCGTTATGACATGCTCTACAAACACACGGTTTCTGATCCTGCAGATGGTTGCACATTCCCATAGAATATAATAGGACATTTGACTCCTTCTTTGGAAGAATTTGCCTGTTCTCATTGCGATACCAACCTGTTAGCTAGACAGTCAGCCATTTCGTTGCCCTCAATAACCAAATGGCCAGACACCCATTCTGCCTGCTGAGTTCGTTCAATGTTTGAAGGCAATCGTCCACTTTAATCGTTCGCCTATTCAATATTATGATATTTGGGATATGCATATGCTGGCGAATTCAATGTTCAGCATCCGTAAGGACTTATCCGTGCTATCCTACGGATTAAGCAGTAAAGGAAAAGTCATCGTTTTTTTTTTCTTACAGAACTAGATCTACTCGAAGCTCCAAGAAACTATGTTGTATACGCATTCGTGCAACAAGTTACGTAGTTGCAAAGAACTGAAAGCCAATACTTGCAACTGAAGGCCACATAGTGTCATTCAGCTGCCGTAAAAACCATATTTTCACAATTCACAAAAGTTTTTAAATAATGTTTCCTTAAAAATTTAATCGATTAAGCTCCTTAACGTTCCGTCTACAATAACTGATATGCTGTGGAACATGCAATTAAATCGTCATTTATCAGTTGCTAAATTAATTTTTCTTGTATCATATAAATATAAATTTAAAATTTTTTAAACTATTATTTAAATCTTTTTTTTCATCATAGTTGTTTTTTCGTTTATATGCAAAAAGAAAAAAGTTTTGTTGAATATTTTCTCATTGACAGCTGATCTGGCATCATCCCATGTGAATATTTTAACGAAAACATAACGGGAAAGTTTTAATGAAACTTCAAGGATATGTAAATTTGACAATACTTTGGGTAAAAACTTATCGAAGTGATAATAAAATTCACTTACACAAACAAACCCATGTAAGTACATACTTATGGTTATAAGTGTGTTTGTACACTTACTTATGTGAATAACAACTTTTTTAAATTGTTTTTTTTTTTTTGTAAATATTGCTTTTGTATCCCCCATCGTACAACTTGTCATTTTATTGAACGTTGCCAATGTCAAAAAAAAAAAACATTTAACCTTTTTGTTTGGCAACAATCATGTTCACTTTTATCGATATAGCATCGAGCATATATGTATTTTTTGACTTTTCATTCTTATATACTTACTATGACTGATTTACTTTAGCGGAAACATAAGGAGAATACGGAAAAGCCACCAAAATGTCAAATGTATGTTGTAACAGCTGTCATAAGGTCAACAATGCATATAAATGTAAATGAGCATGAGATACGTACACATATGCATATACGACGCAATTCACAGTTTAGCGCAGGTGACAGAATATGGTGACGATGGGAAATGTTGAAATTCAAATTAAGTATAAGGGATTAATTGAAAAGCCCTCGGGATAGGATAGTTAAACTCAAATAAAAAAATTTTCACATATTTTCAAGTGAAAATTTTACATATTTTCAAGTGAAAATTTTACGCTTCTATCATTAATAAATTGTTCTTCACTAAATACGAGTCGATCGATTTCAATTGATGTACACAGTCTTTCATCGCAAAATGATATCTTTATATATAAATTAACTCAAACAAAGTTAACTGATCAAGCTGAAAAAGCGAAGTATGAAGCTATAGTGAAAACCGCAACTTTGCGCATTCTCGAGTAGCGCATCACAGAGAGCGTCTGCAATGAATTATCAAGAAACACAAAATGATTTGTAAAGTAGCATAGGCTTTTAGTTTTAGATATCTCTTGGATTCACATTGTTGTTATCTGCGGTTACGCGGACCAAGAAAATTAAAGATATTTTTTTCAATTAATCTCCGTAAAGCCGGATTTCATTATAATTTTTACAAGCCCCACATTTTTTGGATCGGAAAAATGCTTTATGAAAAACAAGTAAGAACACTATAGTCGAATAGGGCAGTCTATAAAATACCCTACACCAGGTTGTGTAACACAATTCTTATTTTTATTATAGAACACAAAAATTATATAAAGGCATGTTTTTCATGTGCGCATTTATGGGGAAGCCCAACTCAAACGCAACTTAATGTAGTAGTTTAAGTCTCATCCTTACATAGGAAAGGATCTCAAAAATAGCCGTAGATGGCCCAAATTTTGTAAAAGTTATTTTTGTATGAAATTACTGTTATAGATCAGTTTTCATTGCTACATATTAAAACTTAGACATTCCTGCTCCAAGGATCATTCTTTGTGAAAATCCTTATTAGGGTACGATTCAAAAAATACACCGAGATGGTCCAAACTAGCTACTGTTAACCTTTTTATGTTAAATTACTACTGATGATTTGATTTTCATCATGTTTCATACATTAAAAATTAGACCTTTTTGCCTTATGAATATCAGTTTTCGTTGTATGAGAGGTGGTTCAAAAATTGATCCCGCCGGTGCAAGGTTTTCATATCAATTTAGAATGCCTAAATACCGCCAATTAGCCATTTTGCCGAGAAATATTTAAGATTAAAATTTTTTTCCATATAATGACTTTTCAGAGTAGGGTGTTATATGGGGAGTGGTCGAAAAAACGGACCAACCTGAACGATTTTCAATAGCGTTCTTCCTTGTATCAAAACACGTTATTGTACCAAGTTTTATCGAAATATTTCCTGTCGACCTGAAGCTTGAACATAAATTTACATGGACAAACAACAGACAAACAGACGGACAGACAAGATTTGATCGATTCAGCTTGCGACTCTGAATCAATCAGTATAATACAAGGTGGGTCTATCTCAACCCCTTCCGCGTGTTACATACGTTCACACTAACTTAATATACCCTTTACCACAAGTGGTGTAACAATGGTTTTTTATTTGGCGGGCAGTTTAAATTGTTTGTGTACATGTAGTAAAAAAATATTCATTTTTTCTTGGTTGAAATTGCGCCTTTCACTGTAAAAAACTTGGCAAAAATTAATAACTCAAAGCGCTATTCATTGCTGATAGTTCCCTTTTGTTTTTTTTTTTCGTGCCACGTAACTTTCATTTCGTAACTATCCATGATATGTTGTTTCTGAGCCATACATTGCACCAACTGTCGGATGGATATAACCGATACAACTAATCTATTCAGAATCCTGATAAAATAATAGTAACTCGCTCTCTCACTCTCTCTTTCTCTCTCTCTTTTCTTATATAAAAGCAAAACGAAAGCTAGTTTTTTACATATGTCAATGAGTGCAGTTAGTGCTATACAGATAATGGTTATCCCTAACAACTATCGTATTGTTAATTTTGCGTAATCCTTTTACAAGACATCAGTCAATAATTTCCAAGACTGCTACAAACATGCCATCTTTAGAGAAAAATTCATATTGTGAGGACCAAAGTCTCACACTTATGTTTAGTTTGTTTTCTTTACATATTTCTTGTTATTATTGTTAGTTTACTTTTATAAAACATTATCTTACTTCTTTTGTGTACTTAAATCTCTTACTGTTAGTAGTAGTAGTTTCATAGACGTAGGTGCTTATTATGTATTATATTACTTCACACATATATATTACTCTATCTCTATCTTTATATATAAATTTGTTTACCCTCTTATTTGTATTATTTTACTTCACACATATGTATTACATTCTCATTTATATATATATATATATATATATATATATCAATTTGTTTACTCTCTTACTCTTTGCAAGTATACTGATATATATTTTAGTAAATTTGCAGAATAATTTTATATCTGCCGGAAGCCAAACGTAGGTGGTGGTTATTACATCCGAAAAGCATATCAGCTGATTCCGAATGTGATTGTCAGTCGGTGGACAACGCCGATCGTGACAGATTGATTTAAAGGAAATGTCAAGAGTATTTTCTCTTTCTCTGTGATTGAAGGCTCCGTGTTGTAATAATCCAAAAGTACGCGCGTAAAGAGTAAACGTGAAGATCCGTTTAAGGGAGGGAGTAATTGAGAACGATAAGACTGTACTGTGGAACTGAGATGTTAGACTGGAAGTCGGCCGGTCTAGCTAAGGGCAGGATAAAGTTTAGGGGAACATCTCCTTATTCTCTCGTATTCTCTACGAAGCTTCACTAATTTGGTGAATGTTAGAGCCGCCTGGGTCATTAGGACCGCATAGGTGTTTAGGATTTATGTAGTTAACATATCTTAGATATCCGTTAGTGAATAGGAGCGATTTTGAACACAATACAGGTCATGGTTCTATTCAATTTTATAAACAAATTACACGAGTTTTGATAATTTATCGGATTAAGACAGAATCGAAGGTTAAGTTATATACCATTTCAAACGAATTTTGAGTGCCTGAACAGCCTGGTGAGCTAACTCCAGCATACACCAACAAGATCAACAAAATCTCACAACAACAGAGGATTTCCCAATCTTTGCAATACTATTTCTAGATGGTGCGAAATCCCGGAAGATGACCTTTCATATTTGGTGTCATTCCTGTCTATTTTTCACGATTTGCAATGGTTTCAGAGAAACTTTTTATATTATTTTTCAAACAATGGAAATATTCAACATTTTTTTTGTTAATTTCACAATGTGTTTTAATGGGAAAAAGTAATACTTAAACTCACTAATGGCGTAAAAAGTATATGACAGCTTTTTCGCCTCAAAAACAACGACTTATTGAAATTTTATTAACTTTAAACAACGTCGGAAGAGCGCTGATGATACTAAATGCAAGCAACGGCAGAGGCCATCAAAAAAAAAAGTTTTGAAAATTCTTCTATAACTGAAAAGTGAAATTTCAAGAGATATGGAGCAAGAGAGACTACCAACAGGCGGTGCAATCAATGATTTGGACGAAGACTCAGATATGAGAAGGCTATTTGTTATATTGGAATGCCGTTCGTCCCAGCCAAAGATAAAAAGAGGTTTCTGACTCAGGGTCGTTCAATATTGCACGATTTGAAGGCCGAGCTGCTGTATCAGTGAAGAATAAAATCCAATTTTGAAATAGAAATCTTTTTCGTACTTAGTCCGGAGAATTGTTGATAATTATATATATCATACATTATATCATTCCAAAGATTAGGTGCGCTTTAAAAAATTGGAGATTCGGAATGTTGTGGTTTCCTGCACTTTGACTCTCTACATTGAGAATCATTTCTGGAAGAAAGATTCTTTTCGGTTCGAGAAAGGACACAAAGCTTAATCAAGTTTGCCCGCACAGTGGTCAGAATAATATTACATAACTTCTTTCCAATATAATGAGCATTTCGAGTATACATTATTAGGAAAAATAGTTATCTAATGAATTTATAGGGAAACATCTCTGATTGGTAAAAAGACTTAGTTTTATAAATGCGAGCTTAACGAGGCTTCAATTTCGATGTTTAGTACAAGGATCTTTTTCTGATTTTGGAGGCAAGTCATACAACTTTTAAACTTTTCATTTCTAGCTTACGATGATCAAGGTCTTAAGCTTGGTTTTGATCCCATACTTTGGTTTAAGTTTGTCAATGCTTATCATAGACTGTTAAGGTTAACCTTTGTTTTAAATTACTTGTGAATGCCCTCTTAAGAGATCATTCAGGAATATTTAAATGTGGACAGGAGTACAAAAAAGAAAAATAGAAAGTAACAATTAAAAACACTACAGTGGGATACGGTTCACCATTTCGATTAACACAACACAGTCATTCCCATAATGACGTCTTAAAATAAGTTGTTATATACATACACATCCGCCTGAGTGACCGAATAGGCAAGAGTCTTAATTAGCAACTCAATGGTCGTGGGTTCAAATCTCAAGTGCGGTAGAGTTCTTTAATAAATCTTAGATGCTAGTGCTTTAAGACTTTAGTCTTAGAATTTAATCTCTGGCTACATTTATAATAATAACAGTAAGTTGTTTTAGGAGGAGTAGTCGGAAAAGTCTTCCAGTCCGAAGCATTTCCGTCATTGCGCTCAACCAGATAAGTGTGCAAAACTTCATCAACAACGTCTCAAAAATTGGAACCTGTAAGTTGAACACGAGAAAATAATATCGACATACTGGCAGACAATCTTGATCAATTTGGGAAGTGATTCTGAATCGATCGGTATTACAAAAGGTAGATCGATGCATACATCCGCACAAATTTAATATACTCTTTTTATCACAAATCGTGTAGAGTATAAAAATAAGCTAAAGACCCAGATACTAAGCCGAGCAGGTGCGGAACTTGCGGTTACTTGCCATGGGGAGTTTAGAGAAGAATTGCTAAGATTGATCCATGCCATTATATGGCTTAATGGAATGAAACTAATGAACTGAACTTTTGTCTACCGCGAAGGTCACAAAATAATGTCGAAGTGTCCTTACGGGTAATCTGCTTATCGAAATACGGCGCAAGGTGGCGGAAAAAAGCTTCATCACCTACGTAAGTTTTGGTAAGCAGTTCAGAAAGAAAAAAACTTTAACAAAACAATTGATAATCGCCACTAGGTCCATTACTTTAAATAATTCATTTAAGATGCTGTTTACGTATTATTGAAATGAAATGTTGCCTTAAGTAAATATATTGGACGGAGAATTAGTTTAACACTGTAAACCGCAATCTAATCGATTTTATATAAATCAGTCACATAGAAATAGTTTGTGAAAGTTTATTCTTTTGCGCGCCGAGATACTCCGGTAGCCGTAGGAAAATTTGTTAACTTATCTAACTATTTACAATTTATATAAATTTCAAAGGTGTTGCCTTAAATATCTGGAATCTACTTCAGTTTTTTGCTCAATTTAAAATGTTTTCTCGTTTTTTACTTTTCATATAAACTTAAATCCATTGAAAGTTTTAAGCAGAATGTGATGTATTTTTATATATTTCTTTTTTATTGAAATATTAATATGAAATGCTTCTGTTTGTGGAAAACTTTATCATATAAAGATGAGCATGAAATTTACATGTACACCTGGCACAGATGTCTTTTTACTGTGATACTATTGCTGCTGCTGCTGCTGCTGCTGCTGCTAGAAAATCTGAATATAATCACATTTATATATATTTACATCCAGACAACTATATTTATATTTTTTACCCATTACCGAATGATTTATGGAGTGTAATCATTTTGTTAAGACGTTTGCAACAACCAGTTAGAAGCTTCAGCGACTCTACAAAGCATATACTACTTTGATCAAAATCGATATCTGAATCGATCTAGATAGGCCCGTTTGATCGCTTGATTGAAAATAAAGACTTGAAATTTGACAAAAACAATAAAAGTTCCTGCAGGAAGATCACTATTGAGAATGTGGCAAATCGAACAAAAGACGCGTCTTCGATGCAAGTTAAACTGAGAAAGGCCCAGTTTGTAACTGTAAACAAAGAAATTTGTTGTTTGCTTGTAACGCCTCACCAACCACTCCACGCAAAGACACAAATTTCGTTCATATATTCTCTAGGTGTTCTAACAGAGACTTACGCCACCCTCGCTCTATACGGCGGGTATTAAAGATTCGTCCATATCCGACTATAATATGCTTACTTGTTAGTTTTCGAGTTTGCGCCTGTATATCCATGCGTATGTGTTTATATAAAAGTAAATATTATTCTTGATTGTATGGAAAATAAAGTTTTGCATAAAAGTTTCGATTTCCTACCGATATCTGTTTCTGATACAAGTTTATTTTGATTTTACAGTACTTTCAACTAAACCGTCACATAGTTCCACTCGACACAGAGGTTCACTTAAGTGATAACATAAAATGAAAAGGTTCTCAACAAAGGCCAAATAGTTTAAAGTTGGAAATATTTCCGAAAATAAAATATGTGTAAAGTATACCGTCTTTGCTCATGTCATTTAGAACAGCTCTCTTTATTAGCCTTCATTTTATTTAAAATTAAAAAACTTTTCTCACATTTCGCGAGCTTGGAAATTTTTGAGCAATGGGTAGTTCTAGGGTACTTTTAGTGTACTATCTATATCCTTCCTGACCGCGTATAGAAAACTTATAACTGCATTAAATTTTAATGCAATTCAAAAGTGCATATGAGGTCGGTGTACGTGCCTTTACTGATCTGATTAGTCCGTGAGACGGGGGGGATATTTTTGACTCGATGACACTCCTCAGACTGTTACAACTAAAAGAATAGCGTGTGCTTACTCTTTAACGAACACAAGGACGTACGGAACGGGCATCTCTTCTGCCCCACATATAGATTTTTCTCGACCTGCATTTAAGACTTTCTAGCAGCTCTTGGGTAAGATGGAGATACGTTTCTGTAGTTTTTGATGAGAATTCAATCACAAGAGAACCAAACTTTTAGTGTCACCATAAAAATGGAAGCACCGTTCGAATAAGCAATAACCCATCTACAGTTAGCTGTGAGGAGAGTAAGACATTCCAAGCATTTCTTGAGCTATATTCGGCTGAAGTCCTTCGTACTGAAATCTCACAACAAACTGTTAGACGCCACGCTCAGTTGACCCACTCAAATGGATCGGCCATGGATACTTAGGTTTATGGTTGATGCTAATGATTTTGTTACTCTACATTATTTTTATCTGGGTTTTCGATAGCGTACGCCACAATTGCTTTTTGGGCGAAATTCGATGTTCCCGAAATTATGGTGTATGCTTTAGTGTGATAATTATTTGAGGAAAGTTTCAAATCTAGATCGACACACCTACTAAGCAAGTTTCAGACTATGTGAATGACCCTTCTAGACTTTTTAACGCTAACTTAAGCAAATAGAAAGATGAACGGTCGATTGTCTTAGCTTGGACAATTTGGTGTGGAAATATACACTAATAAGAAAAAGATACCGGTCGTGAGGTCTCTGCTTTGTGTTGTACAGCTCTACGATAAAATTGTTGAGTTTCTTTCTGAGAAACCGCATGTAAAAGGCACCCCAATTCAAGGAATTTGCATTGCTCGGGAAAATGACAATAAAAATTTCGTTATACGAATATCAACTGTAAAAAGAATTTATAACTTCATTGACTTGGGCTAGCAATGGCGTCGTACTAGGAACTTACAAGTCACCCTTCGAAGCAACTAAGAGTGATGCTGTTATATAAGTAATACTGTATGTAGTTTTTCTTTCTTCTTTGGCTTAAAGTATAGAAGGAGAAAAAAAAAGTATTACATAATATGATACTAGAGTTTAAGGCGTTGAGGCATAAAATTCCAATCATATCGAAAGTCACTTATGATAATCTAAGGATAGAAGGAGAGAGAGAAAAGAAAGGAAAGAAAATTAGTTGGCAAACACACTTGAACTTAAAATGCTCAACTTCGCATTAAGCCTTGAGGGGAGTGAGTGAATGGATAGAGTTACGGTTGCTGTTTATGCGGCTATCACTAGAAGAGTAATTTTAGGAAGAACAAAAAACCTTTCGTGTTATAACTAGTACCTTAGCAGCATACCTGGAAACCATTTAGTTGTTTTGGAATTAAAAAAAAAAAAACAACAACAACAACAACATTTTTATATTTTTTTTTTTATTTGCACAAATTTTCCGTTACACTAGCTTTAGGGTAAAGTTGTTCTTTTATATCGTTCAGTTTTATTTTTCCTCAAATATTTGTTTTATTTATTTTCTCATTTATCCACATGGTTGCTTTATTTGTTTCGGTAAATGACAGCATTTTGATTTGTATATATTTAAACATTTTGTTTTTGTTTTATTTGATTGTTTGTTTTCATTTCTCTAGCATTTGAAACGTGCTTCCCAGCTTTTCTAAACTTTAGCCAAGTGTAGCTATTATTTTGCCAAAAAACCAAAAAAAAAAAAAAAAAATCTAACAACAAAACTGATAGTTAGAAAATGCCTTTAGCATTTTTCCTGTACATATATATCTACAATATAAAAAAAAAAAAATTTGGTGCTTGTGCGTGAAGTGGGCACCGGCACATATTAGAGAATAGAATATAAATCTACAAATTGAGTTCGTCGGCATAAGCAATCTCCACCACTCTTTAAACAGCATCAAACAACAGCAACTGTATTAGTATATACGTGTCGTCCTATTATGCTAGGTGCTGCAGTGCTTCATAGGGTACATAGCACAGAGATGCCACTACTGTTTTCTTAAAACGCCACTTAAGGCGTTAATTGCATACGATTTCATTTTCCTTTAATATCCATCACTAGAGGATTTTAATTTTGTTAGATCACTTGTCCGAACCAATCAATAAATTCTTGACGCAAGGGCTATTCTAAAGTCTAGTGTCCCGTTTGTTCTCACAATTAGATTAAAATATTCCTGAGTATTTTTGAGTTTTTATTAACCAAGTAGTCGTCTGTTATATTATATATTGTATTATATATTATATTATATATTATATATCAAATATTATTTGTTCAGGGTTGCGTGTTACATTATATACAATAAGCTAGATAAACGCCAGTTTTGGAAATGAAAGAATTATCACTTTCAAAGTAAATCAGTTCCCATTAACTGGGAACAGATTTATAGAGGACGAAAATATTGCATTTGCTCTTACTTCTGGATCCAACCACTGTACGGACATAACAAAATTGGACCGCCATCACAGGAAAACTTATAAAGGAACCTGGCCAGGTGTCAGCCCGATTGGAAATTCTTAGACTAAACTAACTGGCCACGATGTTTGATTGTTTGTTGACTGGTCAACAAAGAATCTCGTTATTAATTACCTTCAAATAGAAAAGCAATAGGTTAAGAAGGAAAACTTACGCTATTTTTCACTGTCACTCTTTCGGTAGACTTGTAACTTAATTTAAGGGTCTAATTTTAAGGGAACTTATGTTATGGACATAGGTAGTCCATGGAATTATTAAAATATTACGTGCTTGCATGTATTCTGATCATATTTTCATTTGAAAGAGGCATTTATTGAGAAAAGTTGATACAATATATATTTCAATCAAAATGTATTCCATAATTTTCTACAACGTTTTCCCATTTTTCTGGCAAGATGACGATACCGTGTCGAGAGAATAATGTTGGTTTGGTAGCGACTCAACCGTCGACCTATTTTCGAGCTTCTTCTATATTTCGAAACCGCGTGCCAGCCAAGCCATGCTGCATCGATCTAAACAAGTGATAATTAGAAGGCGCTATGTATGATGATTACGCTGAGTGCCAGAGAACTTCCCATTTGAGCTGCAACAGTGTATCCTCAATAATTTTTCCGGGTTGCTTTGAGTCCGTGAATCGTTGTTTTGGGTCTTTTCTGCAACAATGCTTCGTTTAATTTGTTAACCTCGATAGACATCTGCAGTAACAGTGTTGCTCGCTTTTAGCAGCTCATAGTCCAATACACTTTGCTGATCCCACTACATGCACTACCACTTCGGTGAGGATGTGGATAGCTCCTCTGGGCTAACTCAAGACATTTTTCTTTTAGAATTGTCGTAGTAGATCCACTTTTCACCACCAGTCGCAAAACGCCATAGAGAACGTTTCCTTTCTTGCGTAGCAAGCAACGAATCCGCGCTATTGAAACGGTTCGAAATGGCATTTCCAGTCAATTCGTATGGTAGCCATTTGCCCTGCTTTTGGATCTTCTCCATCGCATGTTAAAGTATAAAATTGATTTCTCAACTGCTAAGCTGTTCTTTGAGAGTTTAACTTGCGTTTTCGTCAAGTAGGTCTTGTAATTCATGGTTTCCGAGCTTTTCTGCTCTTCCAGGCCGTTTTTTGTCTTTGACGTCAAAAGCAGCACTTTTAAGCCGTTGAAACCAAATCCACAATTGGGTCGAAAATGTAATTTTGTGTATTCTATGCTAAACATCTGTATACACTGAATAGCTCAATGGTGCTAAAAGAAAAAGGGTAAAAAAGGTAAAAATCGCTGAATTTACCAGTGGTCTACCATGTTACTTCGCACTACTTTATCATTTTGTTTAATAGATGTTGCTGATCAAAATACAAGCCGGCGCCTATTAAATTGAAAATATATTTGAAGCTTATGATAACTCTCATGTTATCTAGGCGCAGGTAATTCAGAAACAACCTTTCGACCCTTCAAAGTAGTGAAGCATGCGCAGGCTAGTTTTATAAAATTCTTTGCGTTACGAAATATTTCTTTCTTTGCCCTTGAACTCGTGAACCCTATTTCTGCAGTCATTTGAGCATTTCAAATTAAATCTAAGACTTGGGCTTCATATGAATTTAATCATAGGTCAGCAAACACGAAAATTAAAAACGGCTATTATCCGGCCAGGTGTAGCATTTTAACATATTCCGCGATAAAGGTAAAATTCGTATTTTCTTTGATAATCTATCTGGCAACCCTGTTTAGTTATATGTATGCCGACATTAAAAACTTAGCCACTATGGCAATTAGAGTGAATGACAACGACTATGTTTTTAATGAGGCTCTCTCTGAAAACGTTCATGTATTAAGCTTAAGGAGATTTGCAAGCGATGTCTTTGAAAGGCGTGCTAATGTTGCACGTAGGCGCCAGCGTACCAGTTAGTTCTTTTTAAGTGGGTACCCTTCAGTTTTTCAGTCTTTTTGCGATTTGTTTCATATTGGCACATAGGCCACCAGCCCGAGGAATGTCGATCTAATTGGTTTTTAGCCATATCTTACCCGAAGTTGGACGTGGGACTTTCAAAATAATTAACATATCATGGGGTTACCAGAGGCTCTCCTCTGCGTGGAATTCCTGGCCGGCAATTAATAGAATCTGCGTAATCTGTGTCTTCTACCTGAATGCTGGGAACGGTCCTTGAGCGAGTTTCTTGGTGGTTACTCCCAAAGGCTTCGCCCCGTCAGAGGTTGGGGACATGCCAAGATATGTCCTTGATCTGGAACTGCGTGAGAGCCACACTGCTCCCTGTGTGGCGAGAGTGACGCTTTCTCACTCCGTCTGCCATCGGGCATTATAGGTTTGAGCTTCCACGTCAGGAACCTACGCTAACCCCTTGTAACACATTTGTCTAATTACATGCTAAGTGTAAGTAACTTAAGAGAGATAATAAGATTAACTAAGCTTTATTTTAAGCGTGGCAGTCAAAAAGGAATGAACTAAAATCGAATAAGAGAAAACTTCTTTATAATAATGGATTTTCGTACAAGATCGTATTTGAGTTAATCTGAACTATCTCTCTTGTGTTAATATCGGCCATAGTAGCAGTATTTCCTTGATTGAAATGTACATTTCCCGTTACTTTAATGAATACCGCGTGACTCGCTTTAAAGTGAAAAATGTTGCTGAACATTTTTTGCTTCATCTTCTTTGTATTGTTTCCAATATTTCTTTTTTAGTTTTTCCGGTATTGCATTCAGTTTTGTCTCATTTTGCCTGCCTTGCTGCTGTTCTTTTTTTTTTTTTTTTTTGAGATTTTTATCTCTTTTCACAATTTTTGTTATTTTTTCTAATAAATGAAATCAGAGACCGTTACCTAGTATTTATATGTTTGTGTCAGTGTTTGTGAGATGCATTTCAAACGTTGCTTTTTTTTTCTTCTTTTTTCCTTTTACTAGCAAACTGAAATTCGAACTTTATTTGGTTTCTCAGGCAGTTGCGTCATGTATGCATTAGTATTATATTTCGAGAAATCAGAAACTATGAAATTAATAGAATTATTCACTTCTGTCTTTTTTGGATAAGCACACTAAAAAACTGAATCGAGAAATGTTTCATATACTGAATGAGTTTTTCCAATTAGATTCGCTTGTTGTTATTGCTTCAAGGGTTATTAAGAGAAATTACTTTTAAACAAGAAAGATGTCGCCCTTGAATTCTAAATGCATTTATTTCCACCTAAATCTTATTTAAAGAAAGAAAGAGAAAGCTCGACGCTTTCTCAATTCTCAAATAATTCCACTGATTAAAATTTTTGCAAGCTTTTACCAATTACCATATATTCAAACGGGAGAGAGAGACATCCTAAATCCGTTGTTCCTTTGATGACAGTTGAAGACATACGCAATAAAGTTTTCATTCGCAAAAAGTGGTTTGTGTGGGAATCCAGCTATTTAGTGAATTATTAGCCTATTAGTTTATCTTATCTCTCTCTCTCTCTCTCTCTCTGTCCCTCTGCCCTTCAATTCCTTTATTTGTACGGTCGTCTTCGCGTAAATCCGTCCGTTTGTCCTTTAGATTGTTGCTCCTCTCTGCCAATATGTAGCGTCTTATCCTTCTTTCACCAAACAAATGTTAGCTGGCTCTTTTATTTCATCATGCCGTGAAAATTGAAAAAAAAGCTTTATGTGAGAATCGTCCAAAAGCAATTTTTGCTCTCTGCCCTTAGAAATTTGCTTTAGCACCCGCTAAGATTGCTTTCGTTAGCCTTACCAACACTTGATATAGGTACATTTAGGAAGGTACGTAGATGTAGTTTACAAATAGTATTAACGATTCGTCCACGTTATTTGGTGAGGCAAGCTTCAACGTTCCGAAGCTTCATTTCTCTACGAGCTTTTGCTTTTATTAAATCCAGACAATGCAGATGTAACGACGAGCTTTTCAAGCCGTTAAGATTCTTTTTTAAAATCTATATATAATATATATAATTTAATCGCGATATCCACTAAATCCTTCCTTCCTTAAAACACGCGATTTGCCTATGTCGTATTTAACTTATTCTCTTGACATCTTATGATATAGTATGATTGGAAAATTAAGTAAATTTTTTTAATATTATTGGTTGCCAAGTTTTTGCATGTTTGCAACGACTTGAGGTCTCATTCACTTTTCGTATGTGCATCGATTGTGGGTGTGCCTCTCTGCCAGATGTGAACATGCCTTTTTTTCTCTCTTGTTTATCCATTCGTTTTTTTTTCCTCGTCATAAATATTTATATATAATACGAATACAATTTCTTATACCCATCACCGTAGGATGAGAAGTATATTCCTTTTGGCAAAACCTTTGCAATTCCCAAAAGGAAACATCAGAAACCCCACAAAGTGTATATATTCTTGGACAGCACTAAATTCTAAAATGATTTAAGCATGTCCGTCTGTCTAATGTCTGTTAAAAAAATTCTCCTGGCCCCAAAAATGATTGACTTCAAAACAAAGGACAAAGTTGGTCGAAGAACACGACTACACCTCGTTCGTTCTAGTTCATTTATTATTCATAAACTATAAAAGATAAATATACAAAAATTAGAACGTGTTCTCTATGAGCGTTGCTATAGTACAGAAGTGGAAAATATCGGGAGCGCCTCTCCAATATTATAGTGTATCCAAATCCCCAATTTTTTTCCAATACTTTTATAACGCGTAAAAACAAGTTTCAAAAATCCCATAAAGTATATATAAATTCTTGTTCGGTTTCAAATTCGAAATACCGCTAAGCCTGCCCGTCTGTTCACTGCTAAAAAAAAACCGGCCTCGCCCACTCCATATTATAGCGCTTGAATATTTTGTCCCTTTTAGGATAACCGTGGTGGGTAAAAAAAATTCGGTGACGACTGAATACAGTTTTCTTACTGGTCTTATGTTCATGAAGACTATACTCGACACAGCTATAATAGTTAAAAGGTTAACATTACCAAAGCATAGACATACAATGCTATGTCAACATGCACTCCTTGCTTTTATCTTTGTTTTTCTTTTACACATCATGGTTTCCCTTTCTTTTTTCCTCAAATACATTGACCCATTGTATTAAATCAGAAAAATTGGTCCACTTACTTGAATCCAAAGGAGAAGAGAAAAAAGTTATTGTCTCAATAATAAAGGTAGGAATTTCGTTTTGCTGCTTTTTATCGAAGAAGTTTTTTCAAGAAATTTTCTTTTAATTGAAAAACCTATTTGATTACACTTCAATCAGTATGCTAAGGGAAAAAAAAGAAGGAAGATATGCGACTTGGTTTGAATAGGAAAAGATTATTACTTTATAAACATAGTGGTATAGTTTACCGTATAGCAAACTGTTCTGCCCATTGCTTTCTGTTTTAATGTGACTAACGGCTACAAAAAACGTAAGAGACAATAACGCGGTTGCAGATCATAGCTTATCCAATTTCGAATCAAATTTTGTATTCTGAAGCAATAGTCGCAATAAAGTTCTTCAATATTAATTTTGTTAAGAAATAGGGCTGCTAGGTCGCGCTCAAGTCATACACAAAAGTAATTTGCTACTTATGATATCCTTGTGAAGTTGCTAGGAATAAAGCTGTTATCAGAAGATCAACATTAAAAATATCAGCAAAAAAAAAAAAAAAAATAGAGAAAAACAAGTAAAAATGTTGCAGTCGGCCAGGGTCCACCAATAAAATCCTCCACCGCCCTTCATACCTATGCCCAATATTGTTGTTCATGTAAAGACTTTTGAAAACAAATAACAATCTTGTAGCCGGGCAAGATTTTCCACACATCTTCTACAGTTCTTCGAGCGTTTTGCTAACAATATATCAAAAATTTCGCATCATTTTCATACAAAAGCATACATTTCATGGCATTCCCTGCTGTTAAACTTTTTGCTCTCTACTATAAACCAAGTTTCATCATCAAAGATTAAAAATTAAACCTTTTTCTATTCATCAGAAATCTTGTATGGAGTGGGAACAAAGAAGAAGACCCATGTGGTTACAATTTTGTCCATTTCTTTTTTGTATGAGCATAAACAAATTTCCATCATAAAACATTAACAATGAAGCCTTTTTGGTATATAAGAGTTTACATTTCCTAAGAATCCTTATATGCGGCGGTCTCCCAAAGTAAACCTAAGTAGACTAAATTTAGGAAGTATTGAAAAATAGACTTTTTACCGTAAAAGGATTAATTTGTCGTAGGAAGGCTATACAAGTGGGACTTCAAAAAATTGCCCCAGCCCAACCAAATTTTCGATAGCAATTTAGAATGTCAAAACACTTGTGACTGTGCGACTTCTGCCCAAACTTTTTAAAAATTGCATTTTTTCCCTTATGCAAGACGCTATTTGATAAGCGGTCGAAAAAGTGGATCGATCCAAGCCATTTTTAACGGTGTTCGTCCGTGGACCGAATATCACCAAAATATCCCAAAACTTGCGATCTGCAGATTGAAGACAAATTTACATGAACAGAGATCAGACGAACCGCAAAGTTTAAATTGATTCAGATAATGACTCTAAATCGATCGGTACAGTGAAGGTGGTTCTATCTTAGATACGTCCGCACTAACCCAATATAGCCTATACCACAAGTAGTGTAGTAGTGTAGGGTATGAAAAGAGGTGCAGTTAATCTCATGAAATTTTTACAATTTTTTGTTACTTTTTTATTTATTTTACAAAAAATTGTAATTAAATTTGGAATGCAAAGTAAATTCAAAAATTTATTTTAATTTTAATTATACCAACCATAAGCAAACAAAATTATACAATAAATGCTTTCTATCAATTTTCCCATTCCTTAAACATTTCTATAAATGGCTTACATATTAACTCTAATGAACTTTTCCCTCCTAATTTATTAACTCAAGCGAGCTTGATATGTTATGTAATTGATTTATTCTTTATTTAATTTCGTAGTAAACCGAAGGGTTTAGAGTAGACCCATCTTTTATTATACCAATCGATTCAGATAATGATTCCGAATGAATTCAAGCTTGTCTGTCCATCTGTCTGCCCATCTCTTCATTGCTTGTAAATATGTGTTCAAGCTGCAGGTCGCAATTTTTGAGGTTTTTGATGATATTTGTGTTGTCACTTAGGGACGAAGGCTGTGGAAAGTGATTCGGCACGATTAGCTTTTTTTTTCTGGGAAAAAAATGCAAAACTCGCTCTGTAAAAGTATTTGGACATTCTAAGTTATCATGCGAAATTTGATTCGGCTGGGGTAATTTTTTGAACACCCATTGTTATAGTCGCTCCTACGACAACTGAAGCTTTTATTATATTTAGAATGTGTAATTTTTAATATTTCATGGCGTTAATAATAGTAAATTGATATAGAAAACAACTTCACTGAGTTTGGACCACGTGAGCATATTTTTTGGATATCACCACATGTAACGGTTTCCCCACCATGCGGACTGGCATGAAGAGTATGCTTTTGCCTGAAAATAATGTGTAACTTTTGCTGCCAAAACGAGAGAATAACAGCATTGCACGAGTAGGGTATCCCTAGGTAGAGTCAGCCTTGCCCGACAATAATGTTCTTACTTCTTTTAATTGAACATATTCTCACATTACCTACATTTGCTGGCTACAGACTTAAGTTTGGTTTACATGATTTTTAACGTTCCTGAAGTCCTAAATTGCTTGCTAGCAAGCCATTAAGGATTTTAGATTGATTTAGTTAGATCTGCCGAGTAACCTCCTTATCATGCTTGGTTTCTTTTATAAATTTTAAAAACTTAAGTACTTGAGTACCAGAAATTTTGATTATCTGCTTAATGCAGATAATGAATATGTTAAGTTGAGCCCGCTACGAAGCAGAGTCACAAATTATCTTAAATAAGCTTGCTTAAGAAGTTGTTTAATTAGTTTTGCGTTGAATTTTCTTTAGCTGCGTACATAACTAACTATTCACGTTACTAATTACTTTAACAAAAACTCAATCTACATATCTGTCGTAATATGCTCTTCGTAGCATGTTGCAATCATCTGACGAGTGATAAGATATTCGACATAAGCTTCTCTTTCTTACTTTTAATAAGTAAATGTTTTCCTTTATACCATCAACTTGATTATCTTGCAAAATTTTCGTCATTAACAGACATAATAAAATTTAAGTAAAAATAATTTTCTTCTCTTTCTTTTTCTTATTTGTGTTGCTAATGTTACATAAGCATAATTTTATTATGAATGAAAACACACAAAAAGTTTTACAGTTACTTATATTAACTTTACTATGTTGACTTAGAAAACAATCACTATTACGATAATAGCTGTTGCCAATAATTATTCCAATTGAAATGTGTATTCTGGACCAGTGCTTATAAGTGAAAATCTAAAATTAATAGAAGAAATTTTTTTACATGTATATT
>NW_023998442.1:1812528-1846363 GCF_014805625.2 Glossina fuscipes
AAGTGAAAATCTAAAATTAATAGAAGAAATTTTTTTACATGTATATTTTTAGGTAACAATGGCTTTGTTAATTAATAAAAAAAAAAGAAAATATTATTGCATTTCTGTCCTGGATGGCTAATATGAAGAGGATCGTATTACCGTCAATTCTTCGGCTATTCCGATTAGGGATTGCTTACTCCAGCTTAGCCTAAGCGAAGCATCTACCTTGCTGCTAGTAAGGTTTACATAGGTTTGCCCGACAAGTGCGCGTACAACGCACCATGGGGGACGGGGATATATAAAGTAGACATTGGTTTTCTCGAACATTTACATTCACCACAATTGTCTGTTTTGCGAAAGCTTGCTAATGAATGTCTGCATCAAGATAAGAAATTGGTAAAGTGATTAGCGAGTTGCTGAAGCATCGATAGTGTTCCATTGATTTCATTTGAGTATGGTACGGAAACAATCTCTGGGGCAATGTCTTAGCTGTTGACGATACTTAAGTCTATTACGATTTTTTCATCAACTATGTTCTGAAATAAAGATGGTATCGTGCATACTGATTTAATGAAAGCGCAATTCTAGATAAAAATTATAATTTATGAAAGAAGAGTAACAAACGCTTACAATGTTTGTGCTAAACATCAGTTTAAAAACATCTTCTCAGGGAAAGTATTAGAAACCTAACCCAACATATCGTTAGAGTTGTATATGCTATGTGAATACCAGTCAGTCCTTTTTCTAAAAAAACCACACGTGATTGTTGGCAAAAATGAACGAATTAATCCTTTTGCAGCCACAACTTTCCTTCTTCTGTCAGGCAGTTCAAGGACTACCTCTCCAAAGAAATGAACCAGTATTTAGCTGGCGTTTTAAGCGTAGGGATTGATATCTACTGATAACTGTGGGGAGACGTTCCAAGTTAGTGATGTAGTTGTTGGCTATGGAAATGAATTTCTTCTTCGTGACTTTTAACATGTTGCGTCAATGCCATTGATAACCTTCTATGTTAATAGCTTCAGTTGGTTGAAACAGACAATAATGCAGCAACGCCAGCTTATCGCTACAAAAAACGTAATCTCAAGGAGAAAGGATCTAAAATTCCAAGTTTTAAGAAGTTTAAAGAAATTTTTGTTCTACATATAATATGCTACTTTTGCTCTATGCAACTGGTTTGTTGGCTTTGAACACTTGCCTTTCGCATTTGCCCATTTCGCCAGTGCAGTCAAAATGATTATAATAAAAATCTTCAGCTACTTTGGTCCATTTTGGATTCCGTGGCGAACATTAAAACCATTGAAATAATAAACACAAAAAAGACCACAAGGCGATATTATCCCTTAATTAAATTCATACTCAATACAACTCTGTTCACTTAAGACAATAAAAATAATATTTATTACGGTAATTTCGCTAGAATTTTCCCGTGCATTTATCATTGGCATCGTTCAAGATATCTTGAATTATTGCATGAAACAAAAAGGTATAAAGTAACGAAATTAACTGTGTATTGTTATGCATTGTTGACGTCATCACTGCATCCAAAGAATTGCAAAAAAAATTTCGAAAACAAAACTTATTTGAATTTAATTATCGACTCAATTAAAGATACGCGCATTTCTTTTAAAATTTTTATCTTCATGTCGGTGTTCTTCATTGTATGTAAAGAACATATCCGAAGCCTTATAATTTATCACGAATAATGAGGGCTTTTCCAAAAAAAAAAAAAAAAATTATAAAGTACAAAAAGTATAAAATATTTTTAAAGAAATGAATGAAATCAACAACACTTAAACAAAACCATTCTCAAAATAAAAGATTGACAATTTCAGTTATATTGATTGACGTTTTGCAAAGCCGTGTTTCGAAGAAAGCGGGATCGGAGTGCTGGAGTATTTTATCTATTTTTTGTTTAGATATCTTGATTTGAAATTTACTTAATATCGATTTGAACGGTGCTGGATAACTTAGGGTTTTGAGCCGCGACCATTGAGTTGTTAGTCGCGATCGCTTGCCTACTCGACTATTCATGCGGAAAATTGGAATATGTTATGGAAATTTTACTTTATTACAATCAATTGGTTATTAACTTTTGCAGTCAGGGGACTATAAAAGTTGATTGCTTGGATCAAAAATTCGTCCGTATTGTCTTCCCTCCAAGCTTGCTCGCGAGAAGGTTTCGGTTCGGTTACGCGTGTCAAAGATATAATAGCGCATTTTGTACTTTACGCGAACTGCGAACTGTGAACTGACATAGAAAACAATAGGAGAGTCTGGTATTCGTTGGTCGAATTCGTAGTCAGTGTTGAAGTTTTTACCCAACACTTTTAGGCAGAGACTTCAAAATCACCCTAAAGGATCTATTAGGGATATGTGCGAGTCCCAATCCATTTTATTACGAACGAAAGCAAGTCTGACGACTGCAGTGTCAGAATCAGATTAACTTATGTAAATGTTTATCTCTGGTTGAGCTTCTTTTTTTTTTTTAACTAATCAACATATTTGCCTTAATTTACGTTAAAGTTTGCGTAATGTGGTATTTTTTCACCATAACAAATCTCCAACGATATAAAAGTAATTTTTTCCATCCTAATGCTATGATGATAATGATAATTTAATACCTAAAGTTAACCGACATAAAAGACACTATGTAAAGTCATCAGATAGATGATGTTTATGTGAATTAATTTCGCAAAGAACCCACTTAACAAGGCCAAAATATAAATATAAATAAAATGCTAACAAGAAACTAGCGAGAGAGAATTATAGGATTATTTCACATATATGTAAGACAAATATGCGTAAACACATAATTTGCGTGACTTGGTTATAGGAGAAGCAATAAAAGCAAGAAAGTAAAAAAAAAGAAAAACAATTTTATATCCGAGTTGAAACGAATCTTTTATTACCCACCACTTTGGTGTATACTACGGCGATAGTATATTGTATCATACGTATCGTATAATACATATATCATTAATCATAATCTTATACGAGTTGGAAGCCATACAAATTCAAGATTTCTGTTTTATTCACATATGTAAGGGGCTTTGTTGATATATGGGGCAAGCATGGAAGGGCGGATTTCTCTGATTTTGATCATGATGATAAGGAAAAGCAACGCGTTTCTCTAAGCAAAATTTTTAAACCATAATCACGATTTCACAGGTATACATAGCTGCCGCTTGGCCGAGGCGACCATCAAGACAATGTTCGCATGTTCAAATCTCAGTTTGATTTGGCCTTACTTGGTCCCATAGCTACCTTATTGGGCATATACCCATCCACTACACTGCGGCCACTCCCTATTTGTTTCTACTTCGTTATGTCTTTCTGACCATCATCCTCCATGGAGAGTAATACGTGACACGCACAAGAAACTTGTACGCGTTACAAACATTTAGCCAAATTTATGTCTCGTGTGGGAAATATGTAGGAGAGAAAATATATAAAAACAAACTTGTGTACTACAAAGCTTTTTCAGCCCTTAAAGACGCATAAGAAAGGAGTGAACTAACTCATTTTTAAGGAGAACCTTAAAGAAGGTATCGTTTATATAAAACAAATTTAACTTTAAATGCATTGAAGAAAAAAGTTTTCAACCTAAGTTTACATCACAAAATTTTTAATGTTGGATGATTTCTTACAAATATTGGCGAGACTTAGTTAGCTGACATAGAGTTCGAAACGCGTTATATGAAAATGATTTCGACGGTTATGCTCACTTTACACAGTTCCTCGTGCCTACTTATGGCTATTGGTAATTTATTAAACCCATTATCGTTGCCTACTTTTTGGCATTACTAAGGTTTTTGAGTCTTTGTCGCAAACTTTTGCGAGTTCTTTTAAAACACTTTTTAGCAAAAAACGGTTACGAAAATTTTTGTGAAAAATTTCAAACAAATGTTTACAACGTTAGTTACTTTAAAGCCTATACTTACGCTGCTAAGGCAGCAAAATGTAATAGACCATAAAAATGAAAGCAGTTTGTTGTTATATATAAGGAGAAGCATAAAAACAAAAAGAACAATAAATAAGGATATACTGACCAATAAATAAATCACTTAAAGAAAACAAGAAACCTAGTAATAAAGATTAAGGAAATGTTTCAAGTCGTACTACATAGCAATCAATTTCACTAATAAAAGGAGAAAAGTTTCGAAAAATTTTGTTATCATAGTAAAAAACAAAAGAAAAAAAAAAAGGAATCAAGGTAAAAAAAGATAAAGAGCCTATAGCAGGTAAAAAATGTCAGCGACGGTTTTTTTATAAACAAAAAAAAAAAAAAAGAGGACGAAGAAAACTATGCACTTGTTTGTGTGTGAGTAGAAATTTATGGCTTATGTGCGGTCACTTTTTGTAAGATTATGCACAGGCACTCAATCTTATTGTCACCGTTTTAATAGTGTTGCTCGGTTGGCAATAATCGTAAATACCGTCGCCCAGCCAGTACACTCTATTATATCAAACTTTGTTTAACGTTATTTAACCGTCCCTACCTTTTTTATACGGTTCGAACATTTTTTTTTTTTTTTTTTGTTTTCCTTCAATCTATGTTCTTAGTTATAAGAGCTCTCTGCATAGTGTTAGTAAATCTTACTTACACGTTGAAGTTTACGATTAAACTTTAAACAATTGAGTGCTTTAGGGACTAGGCTAGGTTAGGTTTTTTTTTCTTTTCCTTCTTCTTCTTCTTCTTCTTCTTCATTATTTTTTATTATGCAGCATACTATGTGTACCTGATTAATTATACGCATTAATTTCTACTGGCAACAAATCAGCTGGAGACCGAGTTTCTATACGGAAGACTTGACATAAAGATGCAATGAAAGGCCAAACAAAGCCTTTAATAAAGTAAAGGCAGGATTTGTTGATTTTACTTTGTTAACATTTTCTATTTGCTTTCAAATGTGGTCAGTAGATCTCTCTTGTTGAGCAAATAGCAAATGGTAAGCGGCAAACGTCACACATACTTATATACTGTATGTATCGCAGAGAACATCACAACACAATGTCTCCATTTACTATTTGCTGAACCTGATATATACCTACATATCTCTATATAATAGGTGTATAAATAAGTTCCTTTGTGTTGAAATTTGCTGCTTTATAAAACTTGTCTACCTGTCGCGTACATTTCTTCCGAAATTTCAAGTATAGATGACTTTGACATTGATCTCTTTACTGTATAAGAGTCGGTTGTTGACAAGTTGTCTTTCAACGTAGCTCAAAATGATGCGGGATGGCTGTCAGGGACCGCACTACTTTTTGTTCTGTTTTAAACGACAACGAAAGTCGCAAAAATGGGTAAGTTGACTGGGATGAAAAACGCCATGAAACGGTTAGACAATAATTTGCGATACAATAAGTGACCCCAACATGTTCTTCCGTATCCATCAATGCAGAGCAGGAAGAGCTTCTTCTGGTTGCAGGACTACTCTTCGCATCAACCTCCTGTCCTGATTGGCACTGCTTCATATTTAGCGAGGCAGCCATATTTAGCAGAACAGATGTTCGTAAAAGTCGAGGATATGAACAAATAGGTCAACGTTTATTTCTTCTCAAAAGTAGGGTGTTTCTGCCGCGATGGCATCCGCAAGCTAGTCGGTAGGAGACAGAAGATCATAGATAGTGATGATGATGATATTGCGAATATTAGGATTCGTAACAAGTGTTTGTCAATTTGAATTTTACGAAAAAACTACACAGAATCTATTTGTACACCTCGTAAATCTATGTGTTTGTGTATGTATGAATATAAATATATGAGCTTAAAAAATTCAAAAGATCAAAAAGAATCCAAACAAAAACTGAAAAAAGTGAAAAAAAAAAAATTCGTATATTTCTTACTGACTAGGTCTCGAGTACAATTTTTTCTATTCCTCCTGTTCTTTGCTTTTTCCTCTTTTGCATATATATATATATATATATATATATATCAGCATTTTCATAATAACGTAAGGTTAAAGGATAATAAAAGCATTGTATTTGTTGTATGTGCCTTTTGTGCTTGTAAATGTGACTGCTACCGTAGTACGTGTTGTCATAAAACATGTTTTTGTCTCGTTTTTAATGTGACAACAATTTAAGCATGAAATAGACAAACGTATCATTTTCCGTAACAACGTGTTCAGAGAGTTGAGTTAAAAGATTAGATTTACCCACATATCAGCTTGTTAGTTTTTGTTTTTTTTTTCTTTCTTTGAATTTTTTATTATTATATATTCTGTTTTTTTTTTGCTTCCACTATCTCACATCTTTAACCTTAACATAGTCGAAGGTTTTATATCAAAAAGTTTTTATATATAAAATTACTCAAATTTTTTATTTCAATGAGAAATTTATTGCAAAAAGTTTAAGTTAAAAGTTTGAAATAATTAAAACCAAATTTTCATGAAAAAAAAAATTTTTTTTTTTTTTTTCTAAATAACGTAACTATAACCGAGATATGAGATTAGTTTAGTGAGTAATTAATTGCACTTTAAAAACTATTTTTCTTCTTTTCTTAGATAGATTTAAGAGCAGGTAATAAAAACTTTTTTTTATATTAATATTGAGTGCATTAAAAAAAAGCCAATACTTCCATTTCGAACAGATTATAAGCGATCGTAAGTTTTTGATGATACTAAGGGTAAATATTTTTTTTGTTTTGATTTGATAAGAAGCGACAATCACAGAAAAGTGCCGTGTAAGACATATTTTTAAGCCCTTAAAAAGCTCTTTTGCAAATTATTCTGTTTTGCTAATAAAGTCATTGCAACTAGGTAAGCTCCATACCTAATCAATAATACTTCTAAATAGTTGTGCATCTGAAATATCTTTAGGGCTTTGATCCATATTTTCCTATACGTAAAGGAATTTCATTATGAAGCCAAGAATTACCGCATATCATCGTAGCGCACCACTAGGCGAAAAAAAGTCGCGCAAAACGTTTTCTCAAGAAACTTCGAATAAATTTGATTTGCCAGGTCTTAGATAAAGTTATCAAGTATGTGTGCAGTTTGGATCAATAGCCTCTTGATTTTTTTGTGGTAGAACAATAGAATGCGAAAAATGATTTTCACGTGCCTTTCATTAGCCGAGTTCTAAGGAAGAGACAACAAATGGTATCTGGGCCTTGTGCACTCTGGGGGCTACAGATCACAGCCAAACCCACTCATCATTACTTGACGCTTTGCGACAATAGCGCGCTTAATTCGGGAGTAACATCTTAAAACCCACCAAACTCGCCTGGAAACAAAGGTTTCCGTAACAAGCTTTTTGTTCATCATTGTCGTATATGATCCACTGCAAATAATTTCTTCAAAAATTCCTCATTTTTTTATCGTTTCAGCAGTGATTTGCTGTATGGTATCGCACGGCTTCCAATTTTATGCATACGTTTCAAACAAAATGGTCAAGGTCGCAGCGAGCCAGGATATGAAATGTGCTGAAGTTTTTTAACGCATCAACCTGAAAAATGTGACCCATTTTTGGGCCAACAGATAATCAATCAGACAGCAGCCTGTCCTTGCAGCCTGTGTTGCTGGCTTTTACACAAAGTCTTCACTGTAAACCCCTTCTCACAAACCTGCAAAGCCTTGATATTATAAAATGTGATCAGTATATGAAGTGATTTGCCTAGGCGGAAGAAGCCAAGCAGAACAGGTTTGAATGTTGAAGACACAATACAACAATCTACAATATTTGCTATGACACATGAAATTTTCACTTGGCATTTGCCCTTGCTCCCTCCAATACTTCATGAATTAGGCAATTTTCGTACATTCCCAACAAAAAAACAATAATATTTTTAAAAATTTTAGCTTGTCTTCCAAAAGCAATCTACTTCCCACAGAAGTAAAGAATGTCACTTTGGTTCTAAAACATTGTAGATATAAAACTTTGAAGTCCACGTGGTCAGCCCATTTAATTTTATGTGTACCTACCTAGGGGGTATGGGTGGCTGCATTGGTTAAATACGGACCGAGAATTGGTGCTTCGAACAAATCCTTGTGGGAAATCTTGTACTTGCATAGACCGCGCAAGAAACTTCGTTGCAAGCGAGTATATACAAATATTAACTCTACTCTCTATTGATCAAAAAACGGTTTTTATATGCTTGTGTTACAATGTTGAAAAAGAAACTGATTCGATATGTGAGGCCTGGCGGCTTGGGTGCGGTTCTTTGTGGAGTACTTGTGGTAGTTGTGCATTAAGCATTTAGAGATGCTTGGCCGTTTAATAAAAAAGTCTTTTTAATGTAATTAGTTCTTACAGCACGCTCCTGCGATCGTTTCGTTATGCTGTGCGGATTATTTGGTGATACATTAAACCTTCAAAATTTTCCTAAATAGAGTGGCAGCTATATTCGCGCTTAGCATCAATATTAATTATTTCTTCGACCTAGCATTTAAAGCTGCTAAAAGCTACGACGGGCATAACGTACATTATTACCTGAAGCTGTAGGGTAAGACTTTACCATGGAAAAGTCAAAATTTAAGAAATGCTCCCAGGGAACTCTCAGAAAAGTAAGTTACCCAAGTTAACTATCCCGAATTGTGCGAACGACATAAAAGACACTTGCACTTTTTTCCTCACAAAACGTGAAGAGGGCGCAGTCCCCCTGAACTGCAACTTGAACCGCATAATGAGAACCTTTTCGGTATTTTGAAGTAAATCCTGATAATAGTAATCTAATATATGTATAAAAGGGATATGTTTTTATCTCTCCGTGAAAAAAATTTCTTTATCAACATTTTATAATATTTTTTTTCTTTTCATTTGCTTTTTCTTTTGTTTTACGGTCCCCCTTTTTTTTTCGTTTTGCTTGTCTTAGAGCCCCTTGAATTTGGCCGAATTCTAAACAAAAAAAAAAACCCTTGGGGAAGTTGCAACCGTTAACCGTTGTAAAGTTTTAGGTGAATTGAAATTTATTAACCAAAATTAAGATAAACATTGCAAATATGTTTTTCTTATTGCATTACAAATGAGCCACGAGCCAAGTTTTACCTTTTTCTTTATATGTTCGTGTATGTGCTCTCCATAGGCATGGCATGAGATATAACAATTACTTTATAAGTGCACTTTTAACTTTAACAATTCAATTTCTGACTCTGCAAACAGACTGACATTGGCATGCATACACATGCACATGGTACACATATATGTACACACACGCATCACATGCAACGCCGATAAGCGGACAAAGCAAAACGAGTATAACAAGTGAACAACAATTAAAGTTAACAATTTGTACAATTAAACAATGTACACAAACCTATTTATTTATACATATATATATATATATATATATAATTGTGAGTATATCACAAGCTACATTGAATTGAACTTACTGTTGCACACTGGCACATATATATACATACATATGTATAGACTTACCACATGCGCTTGAGCACACTCATCGATATAATGTGTTGTAATTATCACAGTTGTGTTGCCATTCTTGGTGATATCGACAAGATGATCCCAAATGCTGTATCGGCAAAGAGAGAATATGTAAAGGAAAATGGAAAGGAAAAGGTAAAGAAATTAAATGCATAAGAAAGAAAACCAAAACAAGTATACAAAAGTTGTAATTAATGTTAATTAACGAGAAACAATATTTAATGTTTGTTTAATCTGCAACAACTATTTCATCGGACATCTTTTTACTACCCTACTACTACTACTACTATGCAAGCATACCATAAATATTGATTCAATAAAATCTTGGTTTAAATCACTGTTGTCATCAGCTTGCACACAGCACACACCAACTTCTCTGCTCATGTTTGCAAACAAAAATTTTTAAAGGAATTTTCGTTAACTGAGACAAACATATACATATATGTTAAAGGCATTTTTTAAGATATTTGTCATTGTGCATGAGAGATACCCTTATAAATGCTGTGTAAATGTAAACATAGTGGATTAACTGAACTGAAAGCGCCGGAATTTTCACTTCATATTAATATTCATCACTGATACGACTTGGATTTATCAACTTTGTTATTACCTTTGCAGCGTTTATAAGGGATCATCAAACACCCTAAAAGTTCAATATATCACTAGGGAAGAGGAATTTTCAAATCATATTAAGCATGTGACTTATTTGCCGTAGAATTGCTTTATTTCCTTTATAACACCATTCAAAAGGGCATAGATCAAAATGATAGAAAACTTTTGATTTGTTGCACTCATGACTACTTTCTTAGCCTTTGTCTCTATGCTATCTCCTTTGTAATATATTCAAAAATGTCTGTAGGTGTTGTACACGGAGGTCTTTACCTTGTGTAGCCAATAACCTTGGATCAGTTTCGTCAAGTCTGTCCATCTTATTATCTATCATTTGTTCGCATGTAAATTTCGCCAGCCCAGTAATATTTAAAAACTCACAATCTAGGTATCTAACGGAACTTACGTATATGGATGAGTGAAAAATTAATTTCTTGAGGTTTTTTTTTAGGTCACGATAAGCATTGTCCACACAATTAATAGTAATGATAATCCGTGATGCCCCTTAGGGCAGATGTAACATGATAATGGTCAGAAAGAGACAGAGATAGAGACAGAGAGTGACTGAGCACTAACTTTGCCTGCGAACAAATAAGGTCTGTCGCGAGCACCCATTTCGTAGATGAAAGTCTTATCGACTCGGCTACGTGGAAGCATAAAATATAAATTATTTTGGGAGTTTGTTTTTTCTGGCTGACTTCGAAAGACAGTCTAGCATGCTTGTCACGTCCATGTCGTATTTCTATACCACGTAACCTATAAATCTGGACTCAAAACATGTCTCGACTTTGGTCCTGGCAAAGAATAGTTGAACGAATATCAACCATTTACGTTTTATTCACCTATTCGAGATTTATTTAGAAACTTTGCCATGGCCCTTCTATTATTTACAAATAGGCATCCAAGACTAAAAAGATTCCAGAGTAAAAGAAAAATTATTTAAATTTTTTCGACAATGAGCATTAAACTATATCAGTCACCGATCTATGGTCTAGAAGTAGTTCAAAAATTTATTGTAAAAAGGATTGCCAACTAGGTAACAAGATCTACGCTTATCGGAAAAACACATGCAGTTACTTTAACGTAGTATTATTTGTTGCAGTTTACTTACCTTTGACGCAATACAGGATCGACACCTACCGTTGGTTCATCTAAGATTAATAATTCGGGCTCGTGTAATAAAGCTGCCGCCAAACTCATGCGACGCTGTTGTCCTCCACTTAAATTCTTAACAAATTTCGAACCATTCGGTAAATTTAACAGCTTTAAAAGGAACTCAGTTCTATCTTCGACATCTCTACGGGACATGTCAGCAATCATACCAAAGTAGATTAACGTTTCTCTCATCGTAAATTCACCATACAAAGCCACCTCCTATAACATGCAACGAAAAAAAAGATGAAACACAGAAACACAATGAAAAGGAAAATGGAGGAGAAAAGAAAGGAATAAAAAAAAAAAGAAGCAAAATGCACGTAAAAGAATCGCAATGTAAATGAATGAAATAAAGTCCTGAAGAGAAAATGCTCTCTACCACGGTATATGGGGACACCATAAATTGTATTTTAAATGCTTCTATTAATAGCGTCAAAAAAGAAAATGACAAAGAAAAAAAAGAAAAAAAAAAAACTGAGCAAAAAAATTCTTGTAAAAGCAACAAAACTTTACAATAATAATCTGTAAAGCAAAAAGAACCAGTCAGTGCTTTTTTTGTTGTTGTTGTTGTAATAATGGAATTATAAAAGTATATCCAATTTTCCAGATTTCTAATTGAATTGAATAACCTTAGAACAAATGCTATTATTCTTTGTTTTTAATTTCTGTCCGGTAATCTATCAGAACTAAACTAGAAAGACATCTACATGCACTCAAACGAGGATAGGAGACAAATCAATTAACAGATTATCAGAAATATCAATGCTATGCTAATATGCTTTCTATATTGGAATTAAATTCAATCCAATGGAAAGCTAATCTCAATAATAAAAACCGATAATAAAATAAAATGGAAAAATAGAACGGAATTCTTTAAATCTATTGAAGCACAAAGATTTACTTACAATAGTTTTCTTTAAAATAGTAAAATATTGAAAAAAATTTTTTTTTTCTTGCCATCCTCATGGAGTCCCTAGAGAATAGAGGATTTTTCTACTCACAGCTGAAAAGTGGAAAAACGGAAATTGGGCTATCGCATAGCCGTGAATATTGTACTCGAGATTTCTACATCGGTATATTCACCCGGTTGAATGTCATCGGACAGACAGGACAAAAAAACTTAAGTTAGATTCAGAATTACTCCATAATAAAATAAGACTGGATTTATCTCAAGTCCTTGTCAGTATTGTATACGAACGCATAAACTTAATCTTCCCTTGTCTCACAGGTGAATTAGCGTATAACAAGGACTTGATCGATTGTCGTTACCGTTCTAAGTAACCTTATATGATGTTATTCTATAAGGATAAATTAACATAATCTCTGTTCCTTATTCAACTGCCTTTAGCGATCTTTAATAGAGAACCCGGAATTTTAAATATGCCATCGATGCTTTCGGGTTATGAAAAAGGATTCTGGGTAAAACTTTTGCAACTCTTTATGATCAATTCTGTCCCGAAAGCTCATCTTAGTCTAGCCTTCAGTCGTTCGATCCAGTTGAGTCAAATGTATACATATGTATATATTTTGTAAAGAACTTTACGCAATCCAATTAGCCCGAGCCGGCTGGAACTCTTTTTCCTACAAGATTAAGTTGGCAACAAGTAAAAACATTACAGGTGGGCGAGGCCCTCGTTTTGGTACTAATACGCCTACAGTTACACAATATTTTCATACAACGGCATACTTTTCATGAGAACCCAGATATTCAAGGAATCCTTATATGCGGTGATATCCCAAAGATATACGCATGCGGTCCAAATTCTATTTACTATTATGAGCTAATTTTCACTATGAAATATTAAAAATTACATCTTCTACTATATAAGTAAGCGGACGTCTGCAACACGCAGAAGGGCTTAGGAAAGATCCACATTTTTTTATTCTACCGTTCGATTCCGAAGTAATTGTAAGCCTTTCTATCCGCCTGTCTGCCTGTCCGTCTTATTTCTGCCCATCTAATTTGTGTAAAAATGCTTTGGATCGATTCACTTTCTCGACCACTCCCCATATAATGCCCTATTTGGAAAAATCGAAAAAATTGCAATTTTCAAAATTTCTTGACAAAAGTGCCTAAATAATAACATTTCGCCATTCTAAAATGGTGGCAAAACTTTGGATCGTCTTGGACAATGTTTTGAACTCGCTCTTATATAACGGAAACTGAAGACGCTGACAAATGGAGGCAATTTTCAGTGCTTTATGACAGTTATCAGATCATAAGAGTAATTTAGTAAAAATATAATCGACCGTACCAAATTTGGACAAACTTGGTCTATTTTTTCGAACCTTCCCTATATGAGGACCTTTACAAAAATGGATTCTTTGTAGGGCAGAAAAGTTTATATTTTTATATACGATGATGAAAATTAACCCATAATAATGAACATGTATCTAAATCTTTGAACCTCATGGGCACAACCATTCTTACGCAAGGTAAGCCCTTATTTACAAAAGTGTCTAATTTTTTTATACTGTTTCGTAATAGTAAGTTCCCATATAAATAGGGTATAATTTTTGTGTTTCATGGCAAAGGGGAATTATGTTGAACAATGCAGTGGAGAGTATTTATTAGTCCGCCTAGTTCCACACTTGTGTTTCACTTGTTTCTTAATTGTTTCTTAGGACAACGTTTGAATGTAAGGAATATGTCGTTTTATGGATCTGCTTGTAATTAACGCAAACCACGAATTTATGGCTTTACACAAAGATTGTAAAGCTTCTGTTTCGGAGCCTTACTAAAATTCCGGTAAAAAGGAAAAATTAGCTAAATGGGGCTAAAAATTCAGTTACATCTTGGAACACGAAGTTTTAGCTTAGTTACCTTGTTTCACTTCTTTTTTTTTTAACAAGGAATGCAACCAAGCATTGACGGATTTGTTAATGTCTCGCACGAGAAAGGGTTTAATAGCGGAAGCCGTTTCGATGCCATTTTTATTGGTTATTATTGGTCTTGATTTTCGGAAGATGAGAGGAAGAAAACGGCTGCACATTTTAATCGTGAAAATGAAAGTGAAAAATATTTGGGGGTTTCCCGCTTTGGGGTCGAAGGGGGACCAACAGGCAGCGTGGGTATTAAAAGGCAATAGGTGCACATGGGATCCGCGTGCGGTACGGTAGGGTTTCGTCTGTACGCAAATGCGATACATGGAATTTCTTTTGGTTGTAACCGTCCTAGGAGTGTTCATGGGCAAAAATATAATCCCCCTCTCACATCTCGCAAACTTGGTACCCCAGCTATGGCACGTATGCATGACTCATACACCTACATTTCTCTTATAGTGGCACTGCGAAGGTGCCCTAAAATTTATTTAAATGACAGCTTTAAATAAAGGGGACATGGGTAGACCTACTGCTACGTTGGTTAAATAAAATTGGTGTAATGGTGTGGCTATAAAAAAGCCAGTGCGATAGGCACACATACGCCTGTCTACGCAAAAAGTAGCCCATCAACTTGGGACCACTATACGAACGTAGATAACAATTTATTAGATAATCATATTACAAACTTTGATTTAAACCGTTATCTATGAGGTGCAGCCAAATCATATAAAAATACGCATGACTTGTTCGATATGTTAGAAAGAAACCATCAAGTATAAAGATATGTGTTATAACTTGCCAATAAATTTCCAAAGCAAGCTAGTGATGAATTTAAAAAATGTTAGTTCAAATACAATAAAATTTATGTCATAATAATCCTTACTTGGGGCATATAGCCAATACGTGGTCCCGGTACACCTGATCCTCGTGAGCCTGGTCGACCTCCCAACACCCATATTTCTCCGGAATTCAACCGTCTACGACCCACAATGCAGGATAATAATGTAGTTTTTCCACAACCAGATGCACCCAACAGGCCATAACTGTAAATGAAAATGAAACAAAAAATTCGACACAATTAACTAAAAGACTAAAAGTTAATTTTAAAAAAGTGCATGTCGATGAAAAACGAAATCTTAAAAAATAAAAATGACAAAACGGTTTTGTTTGATTTGAAAAATCCGTTCAATTTGTCCTTCCTACATATATCTTTAAATATATTCTTCAAGAGTGTAGCCAATAAAAACCTCTTTCCACAAAAAAAAAAAACAAATAAGGAAAGAAACAAAAATCAAAAGGAGGAGAAAATTAAATAAATTTTTTTAGAAAATTTTCCAAATATTATGTTTTACTAAACCAGAGACGTTTGTGGTTTGGAATGCACGTTGGCGGCAGAGAAGGTTCCAACATATACACAATGTCGACGGCAACGGCAAACGAGACAACGTTTATGCCCGCAAAGGGAATATTTTTCATATTCTTGTTGGGCAAATAAAATAGTAATTGTCTATATACAAATATGTGCGTGTGTGTGTGTGTGCGTGTTTATGTGTTCTACTAACATTTATGCATTTAATCATTCTGTAAGTTACGCTCCATCGTGAGCCCATATTATTATTTTTGTTGTATTAGTTGGTCATTAATACCTTTTAATGTAGGTGCGCAGTCGGTGTTGGGTCATTTGTTTTCATATTTTGTTAAGCCTCAAAGCAGCCGCAATGATCCCCAAAGGAGCCACCCAATATACTTTATGTGTGTGCTTTTTTCAACGTACCTATGTACGTTACAGGCATTTCTAAATTCCGTATATTTCTCTGGCCTATACGTGTAGTTTGCAGCTCCTGCTAGTGGAGAGAACTATTCATTAGAGCGCATATACCAAGCGCCAGCAGCAAAAGTGGGCTTATTTTCAAGTTTTATAAATGTTTTGATGATTTTCATTTTATTGTTTAACATTTTTTCAGTTGTGTTTTGGTTTTTATTTTTTTTTTTTTTACTTTTGGTATTTTTGAAACTGAAATTTTCCTCCCATACATCTCTGCTGGTTGTTCTTTTCTATTTGAAATGCCATATATATAAAGGTAATAACCACACATACTCTATCTGCATGTTTATGCCTTTTTTTTCTGCATGCTTTTGTTGGGACAAGTTTAGTTTACTGCCATTGTTTTGGTAGATACTTTCTGGTTAAAGAATTTTGGTTATTTTCATTGAGAGATCTTTGTGGCTAAAGAATGTTGAATGAAATCAAGATAAAAGTTATATGCAATTTAAGGCGAATCTTTTCTCACCTATGATCAGTAAAGATGCAGCGAAAAATTCACTCACTTAATATTAACCGCATTATAAACATCGTATATCGTATATATATCTTATTTTTTTACTTTGGAATTGCTAGTACTTTATAGCTAATCGAATGAACTAAAAGCCATATCTGCCTATTATACATATGTACAGGCAGTTCTTTGGGAATGTGGGCGAAGGCTTGGATATGTAACGAGTTTTCAAGCTTCATAAAGTGATTTCATTGGGGTAAGGTTTATGAACTCATTGAGAGATTTGTGTTGAAAAGTTTATTTCTGATTTTTGGTTTCACTTTAGGGTGAGGCCGAGGACATGTCAGTTGAAGCCGGGGACTTATCCAACAGATTTTGAAATTAAAATTTATTTCTTGTGGCCACACAAAAACTTGTCAAGTCGGAAAATGATATTTTGTGCTCAGATTCAGTAAACAAATTTTAGTTGAATAGATCCTATAACAATCGAACACGCCTTTCTGTTCTCCACTTGGCTATGTGTCATGAGAAAATGTTAATCTCTTAAATGCTATATTAGGCAAAGATTCTCCTCCTCCTCCCCACTTTTCCTTATAAAATGAAAAAAATAAGGTAAAATAAGCGCGACAGTAGTCAAATCCCCTTCAGTTGGGCCTTAAAATCGAATTATAAATATACATACATACATCCTTTATCAATTTATAGGGCCCTCTTACAGGCGTCTTTATACATACCATATGTTTGAAAAATTGAATAAACCCTCTGTGGTTGATAAAAAAAGGAAAGAATTTATATTGTGGTATTTGTGATCTTAATTTTTTTCAATTTGTTTTTCAGCTTTGGTTGTTTTCTAATTATTTCCCGTAAACTATTATTTAAAACTTCAACTAAAACTTGCTTTACATATTAATTATTGAAATAAAAGTGCAACGTTTCGTATGTCACCTCCGTCCTTTAGTAAATTTTTTTAACGATTTTAAGTTTCTCAAACTCAGTATATACATATAAATTAAAAATATATATATTATATTAGGTGTTTGCCAAAATTTTGATCAGGAACTTTTGTACACAAGGGTACATAACGGTTGAATAGCCCCATAGAATATGCAAATTCTTCGCCAATTTCAAATGTGGCATGCACCTACACATGTCCGCCGGTTCGTCTGTCCATCTGTGTGTTTGCGCAGCTTTGTAGTATTCCTGGTACAAATTTGCAAAAGATTTCGGAATTGACCTAAACATTTCAAAGGACACGGCTACGACACGCACGCGTGTCTACGACAAAAGCTATTATTTTAAAAATCAGGGAGAAATTAGCTGCGCGCGTTCCATATTATAACACTATAGCACTAAAATGTTGTTCTTCTCCTTTTTTTGTCTTTCTTAGGATAGCGACGATGGGTATAAAAAATTCGCTCCCGACCGAATTTAATTTTCTCAGTTGCTCTAATTGACTTTGTCCTTTCCGATGATACTTTTAATTGATAAGTTGTGGTCCATCGTGTAGTTAATACTCATTTGTTAGCTTTAGCTTTTTATATAGATTTTCGTTGTCATTCATTAAGTAATCATGATTTCCTTTCACTAAAAATTCATATTGAAATTTCTCGTGAAATTTTAATGATTTAGTTTTGCAAACGTTACTGATTTTCTGTTTCGTAAAATTTTTTCTTATGCTACAATAAGTTTTCTATGGCTTCCTTATTTTTTCAATTTAAATAAAATTGAGCAATGGTTTGGCTTTTCTCCCTTTTAGGTCACGTTTGGGATTGGAATTTATGCTTGATTGGTTTATTGCAATCATTGCGTTTCAATTTAATTCATTGCTACATTCAAGTTCAGAGAAATGTTTAATTAGTTAATTGTATAACATTTCAAGCAGAGAGCTTGTCACTGTTCACTGAAAAAGGAGGAAGAATTCTCTTTCCCGCCCGCTTTTGCTTGAAGACGTGAGGGACGGGCAGACAAAGAATTAAATGTATAAAAAGTAGATGTGTCGTAAGTGAGAGTTTTGTTTAATTTCGTTAAAGTTATTAATTGTCAGTTCTTAGCGAATATATAAACAGACACTGCTACCTACATATGAATATCGTATGGCAGAGTAAATGCTTTCCACTTGCTTCTAAAGGTATTGAAAAAACTTAAATTTTGATACACTATAACATTGGGAAGATGTTCCCATTCTTGTGCAGGTAGTATAACCTCGCGCATAGGACACACGTTCAATTCTTTAAGGCTTTATCTGCAGTACTTTATTTTTTTTGAAAAACTGAGGGGTTCTGTGGTTTATGTGGTGTTGCAGGCATGTCCTCCGACCGATTTTGCCTAAATATAAGTTGGAAGTAAAGGAAGAAGAAGGACAGGTTAGTTAGGTCAGAATGCTATATACTAAAGCAAACTATTAAAAAAGTGAATTCGTTTTCTTGTAAACAAAGTCCGTTTAGGATAATACAAAGCCGGTAGCCTTAGATGCTAGTGGTTTTAAGAGTTTAGTCTTAGAATTTATTTCTCTGGCGAAATTAATAATAATAATAATAATAGGATAATACAGTTAGCTATTAGTTAATTTAGTTATATGAGGTTTACACTAGATAACTAGTTAGTTATAATAAATGCTTCTGCTATTAGATAAGGTTAAGCTTGCTTTATTAGTATTATTATGTATAAAGGAGAAGTACACCTTTCTTTATTTTCCTTTGTATCGCATGTAAGGCACGCTAAGATGGGAAGCCTTAGACAAAACTAACGAGCTCAGCAGCTTGCTCTCTATACCACGAAACATACGGAGGGCAACGTACGCCACTTCAAAGCAAATGCGGATAATACTGAGCATCAACCTATTTCGGATGGGTCTACTTCCTGTTTCCAGGGTTAATTTCATTCGACTGCTTACTGTGCACATTCCTAACAGTCGTTTAATACAAAAAGGAATTCGCGAAATAGAAACAAAAAACTGCGCTATGCAATGATAAAAATTTTAACACATTAGTTAAGAGTAAGGGGAATTAACCTTCAAACACCTTTATCACTCACTGAGTCCGGATTTTCATAACCGTGGCACTACGTGCTTTGTTTCTTTGCTTTCTAAAACTGTAGTGCACGTAGTTTATTCTAATATTCGAATATTCATTTCTGTTAGTGTAAAATATCGTATTTAACTAACTAAGGCACCCTGACCGCTTGCTAACATTTCTAACGATCGTTCATTTGCGGCACGCTTAAGTGTTTACTTTCATTCAATTCAGTGAGCCTTTGAGAACGTGAATTCTCTGCAAATTTCCTAAGCAGAGGAATGAAGTCACGGACTCACAAATAATACATTACCGTGAAGAGTTATTCAACTTAAAGAATCGCATTATATTGTTTGGATTACTTCGTCATGGTTTACAAAAACAAAAGAAAATAGTGGTCTTTATAGAAGGAATTTGGTCGGAAATATTGCCCTTGTAATCACTATTGTGACTGTTTTAGGGATTTGTTGAATTATTCTTTTCTAGAAGCACCGCGTATTCCTTTCTGGCGGACAGCGTCACAACAAACAATCCAGCTTTGAAGACAAGGCACATCAACCATAGGAACATTTTTATACTTCTCGAATGTCCCTAAAGTATTGGCTCTTCCTTAACCCTTAACTGTCCCAGAAAGTTTCGAGTTTGCACCTTGTCAAAATCAAGGTATCACTCCTACACGTACATCAAAAGCGAAAATAATATTTACCCATCTGTGCTGCAGTAAGTAAAAATTTGATATCTCGCATATGAGGGCATTGGTCTTTTAAGGTTAATACTATCACTAATTGACGATCGCTACTACGCTTTACATTTGCAAAAGAATGAATTTTTCTTGTTCGAGCCTTTGTTTCTTCTTACTTATTTTCTTTCTCAAATATCTGCATTCAGGGGAAGATTTCCCTAAGGATACGCTACCAGTAGCTTTTATTAACCTCTCTTCCGCTTTTATTAACTTTTTTTTTTGTTATTTGTCAGTTGTAATTAAATGTTGTTAACCTTCAATGTACATAAAGAGGGAAGCAAAAAAAAAAAAAAAGGTTTTAATGGAGAATCCTAAAGAGAGATTGTCCTATATAGAATAAAGCAAGAAAATATTACAAGTCAAGCAGGGTCGACTTTTCAATACTTTACGTCGCTTCCCCTATTACAACTATTCTTAAATCAAAAATCACACTTGGCTTTCGTATGAAGGCATACTTTTCATGGAAATCCTTACGCTTGAGGGTGTCTAAAAGGCGGACTGACTTAGTCCAAATTTAACGAATTTAGTTTTCATTCTTAAATCTTTATTCCTCATAAAAAGCTACAAATTACATTTTGTCGTAGTATATGGGTTTACTTTTTATAAGAATCTTTATATATGATAGGATCTAAAAAACATATCTATATGATCCAAATTTCTTATGTTAAAGTTTTTAGCAAAATTGTTACTATGAAGCAATTTTCTTTTTAAAATATTACAAATTGAACATTAAGAGGCTTACTAGCCATGAGAATCCTTATGGTGAATGGTGTTGAAAGATAGATCCATATGGTTCAGTTTTATTCCAGTTATTTTTTATGTCAAATTGCTGTTATGGGCTGATTTTTATAATAATATATCAAACAATTAGACTCTATATGTGGTGGTGTTTAAAAATGAAGGCTTCGCGGTCCAAACTCAGTAAATCCAATTATGGACCAATTTTCATTATGAAATATGGAAAATTAGACCTTTTTAGTGTGTGAAGGCTTAGTTTAATTCGGGGGGATTTCAAAAAATTGCTTCATCCGATCCCCGAATACAATGCCTTTTGAAAATAAGGCATTAGTCGCAAACGTGATCGCCCTTGGGCTAAAATATTTCAGTCTACCTATCAAATGTCATCAAAATACCTCAAAACTTGCGAGCTCACCGATTGACAAGAATGTCTCGAAAGTTATGAAACAGGCTTAGATCGATTTAGAAAATATTTCCAAAAATTATTCTCATTTAACAGATATAAGAAAATGTGAGTCTCTCTGTTACATACGTCGAGTTTAACATACCAGTCTATCACGAGCGCATGAATAGCAAAACGAAAAGGAAAAAATATATAAAAGTCCAAGGTCTAGCAAAGTCAAAGCGTATGAATGTGCGTAAGTAAGCCAGCGACTGTATCTGACATGGTGCTAATGAAGTTTTTTTTTTTTTATATCCTTTGTTTATGCTTTCACGTTATACTGACGTTTCCTTTGTCTGTGTAATTATTGGTTAATTATCGGATGTGTAAAATTTAATTTACGCCATTATAAGCGACAGACAAAACAAATACTGACAATTTAAAGAATATACTCTTAAGGATTAAGTTAAAGAGATCGCTGAAAGATAAAAAACTCTTAAGCGTTTTATTTCAAATTAGAAATTTTTGGTAAGAAATATTTAAGAACAAAAAAAGTCAAACGAAAATGACTTTAATGAAGAGAACTCTTGCTTTAGTAAATAAAATAAAAACAATTGAGATAAACTTTTTCAGTTATTAACAAGAACAATCGTATATACTGCTGCAGTTCAAGGTACACTGCTCCAATGGATGTTAACGTTAATTAAAGCAAATTCACAACTAATCAGTTGACCATTGTAACCTCTCTCAGTTAGTTGATTACGACTAAATCGACGAAAGTGCATTGTACATGTATGTATGTGTGTGTGTGTGTGTGTGTGTGTGGGTGTTTGTTTGTGTGTGTGTAAGTGGTTGTACAAGTGTACGGATCGATGTAGGTGTGTGCACTATATACGTTAGCTGGCACTCGTGTCATGGTGCACAGGGTGAGCATAGAATGTTAGCCGCTGTGGTGCACAGCGTAATTACAGAACTTTAGCACTAATCGCTGCCAGAATAACAAACACAGGCAACCGCGACAAATCGTCTACCAGCAATTCTCCGACATTCGAGGAATGTCAAAATGCAGTGATTACGGGTATGGTAACTTTTGTTACATTAACGGCGCATAATTTATCCGCGTATCCTTCGAGGAAAAAGTGTTTTCTTCTTCATATTTAACGGTAAATGTTTTTTTGGTACCAGCTTGACGTTTTATCTTCGCTAAAGTTAGTGCCGGGGGTATGTCAAGCGATTTGGCATTTGAAAATCAATACAAATAGTACACTGTAGTGACATCGCTTCGTTATAGCTATGTCCATCTGTCCATGTCATTAACAACTGATTACCTTTTTGAAGATATGTCTAAAATAAGTTCTTACGGCTTTTGCACTATTCTGGTTAACGTAAAGCCTCAACTGATTTTGCCACAATTAGTAAAAATTTCAAGTTTGATATCTTACTCTTCGGTATCGTTTGCATAACAATCCAATTATGATATAGTTTTTCTGCGAGTATGTTATGCAAAGTATGTTATGCTCCGTAGATATTACATATTTACGTTACAAATTTCTTCCAAAAAGGCGAACATTTATTCACAAATATTACTTCACCATTATGATAAAACTCGACTTTTCATTCAGGGTAACGCAACTTTTTACACTGCATTGATTTTCTGGGAGATGTTTAGCATAGATTGAATTCATAACCTACCAGTATCGCTTTATTCGCATGAGTTCATTTCGACTGGTTTGTGATTGTTTCCGAAACACAAACAATCACTCCGGACACATCATCGATTAGAGACATAAAGACATATGCGAAAAAAGGACTTTTTCAGATGAAAGCATAAGACCACATCTTATTATGGGTTCAAGTCGATGGCACAATATATGACACAGATGTCGATAAGATTACTCTCAAACTAGGAAGACAAATTTCCTCGCTTGCATCTGGAGAAGCGCGATTTAATTAGCAAAGATTCACTTCCTTCTACGCACATGAGGCACCGTTATATCCGTCTGAATAGCTAAGTAGATAAGAACCGCGACCACCAAGTCAGTGTTCGGGGCTTCAACTCCCAAGTGCGTTAGACTTTTCTTTGGTCGTAGCTACAGTGAATGCTCGGCATAACAGCGATCGATTGCATATATACCCATTAAGCTGGGGCCGCCACCAACTCATTTGTTTCTCTTTCCTCGTCGTCTTCATGTTACACGAATAGGGGACATCCCCTGAGTGATTGGTCATAGTAAAAAAAAAAATTTGGGTCACGGTGGGATCCCAAAACTTATTGAGCGATGTGTTAAATGTACCAGTAAATTTCCTACAAATGTTACAAATGCAGTCTTTCACCAGCAAATAATCGGGAAAGTGTCCCCTTTTCAAGACCGACAATCATTTATTTTTGTACGGCTACAGAAAATCGAACATTTCTTTCAACGAATTCTCTATAATTTCCACGACAGAATTTATTATGCGAGAGCAAGTACCACGTTTATAGCTCTGCTCTAGAGCTTGGTAGAACGTAAGAAACATTTCTACATTCCTTAAGCAAAAACAAGGGAAGTGCTGAGTGTCACAGCATCCGCACCAGACCGGCTATAAATTTCTTCTTATTTTCCTTTACCGCCGATTCATCATTATTTCCGCAGTGTGTGCGATAAACCCGCAAACTTATTTTTAATTATGGATCTTAGTTGCTTTTTGTTTTTTTGTTTTTTTTGTTTTATCTTTTCTTACTTTCGTTTTGTTTGTTCAATTTCAGTTAATGTAGCTTTTTCTTTCTACGTACCACCTGTGATGAAATAAAAAAGTACAGAAAAGTAATGAAGCTTAGCTTGGTGTGTTTAGTTGAAAAGTTTTTAATTTGTTGAGAGAATCGTATTAGTTTTGTTTAACCACGTAAAACTGATTTTTCTTAATTTTCTTTAGTTATTAGTTCTTCTCCTCTACTTGCCTTTCCTTTTTATATTATTTTTTCTTTTTCTCCCTTTTTTTGTACTGTCTCCTTTCTTATTTTTCCTTTACTTCTATTTTTGTTTTGCTAAAAAAAGTTTACTCTTCTATACTACTTCTAATACAATATCTAAAGGGGAGGGGGTGCGAACGCACATTAACATATAGTAGCTTTTATATACATATGTATTTGTATGTAAGCATAGACGGACTGGTTGAATAGTTTGCACCAACATTATGGCAAAAGCTATTACAACTAATCCGTTTCCTTGCTTGCTTGTTCCTTCATTTGTTCGTATGCCGTATGCCGTATGCCGTCTGCCTAAGTCAACGCTAATATTTCGTTGTTGTCGTTTTTGCGAACGTCAAGTACGTTTTATTAGTTTTAACATTTATAATTGGTTTAAGACTTTAAAACTTTAGCAGCGTACACTATTGCCCCTTAGCCGCCCTCAACCCCCTTACGTTTGTTTCATTCCATGCCATCTAACCACGCGAAAGTAACAAAATCAAGAGGTAAAAAAAAACCACAAAAAAAAAAAAAAAAAAAAAAAAAACAAATAGAAAAACTTTTTCTTAGGATAAAGTTTGCTTGTTGGCTTGATGTTTGAATCCCGATGAGTTTGCTTAGTTAGATAGAGTGAGTTAGAAAATTTTCAAATTCCTGCGATTGCTCTGAAAAAACCGACGAGAAAAAAATTAAAAGACTTTCTTTCTGTTTTACAACTGCACAGTTTAGCGCAATTTATTAAAAATGATTGAGCATAAGAGATTCCCAAGAGAGATCTTAGAGGCAGCAGTAAAAACGAGAAAAACAAAAATAACATTGAATTTGTTCAAAATTTTGTAAATTTATAGAAAATATATTAAAACAAAATTTGCTGAGTTTTACGTGTAAAAAAAAAAAAAGAAAGAAATAAATGGAAAACTTTAACTTTTAACACCAACTGTTGCACAATTTTATTAAGGGTAATAACAAAGAGTTTCGCTTCGAATTGCCAACGCCAAAGCAAAACATAATTTTATTACAATTTGATATAAAAATTATTTACAAATTAAATGTTACTGCGAGCTTACTACAATTTTGAATCAACACGTTTTGGAAATTTGCTGACGAAGCAAAGGCAGAAAAGGAACTTGCGTGGGATTGGGTATTTAGAATAGACCAGAGATTCATGATAATCGCCTCCATTTCATTTATGTAAGAACCACAAAATCGCTCACGCTGCTATCATTCATTTTGAATGAATAACGGCGTAGAAAAGAAGAGAAGAAAAAATACAATATTCTAATAGCATTAAGAGAATGAAAGGGATTCAAAAAAAAGTACGGGTGCATTTGTAAAACGTTTAGTTGAAAAAAAATAAAATATATATATATAAGTATTTTCATAATTGGCAACTCTGGATCACTAAATGTCTGTCTGTCTGTTTAAAGTCTGTCCATGCATATACAAGTGCTCTCACAATTTGCAATAGACGATCAGTTCTGGATGACTGTTTGTGTGTCTTATGTCTGTCCATGCGATTACGAGTGATCTCACAGTTTGCAACAGACGATCCATTCTGAGTGTCGTCCGTCCGTCTATCTATCTAATGATTGTCTGTGTATTCTTATATTTGTACTCTTCAAGAGATTTTAGTGAAGTTTGCGAGAATGACTTGTTTTGAACCAAACACCAACGGAATATAAAATGATTGGATCGGATTGTACCAATCATCCAACCACTGCCTAGCTATGTGATAAGTCGTTATAAGAAGAACTACTAAGGTATTAATAATTAGAAATTCGAGAAAAAAAAAATTCATTGGGTATTGCGGCTTTCTAAACCGCTACAAAATTTTTGAATTGGATGTGGTAATATTTTGAATCCCTTACCATAAGAACATTCTTAGTTAAACTGAAAACAGTTCTTGATGAAAATTTCTTCACAATAATAATTTGATATAAAAATTAACTTTAGCGAATATGAACCAGAGAGGTGTTCTTTTTCATAAGGATTCTTGTGAAATGTTAATTCTTACATGCGAAAAGTGTATAATTTTAACTATTTGGCGATGAAAATTGATTGAATATGGTAATGTGACCACATGGATTCAATGAAAGGATTCTCTGGATGGTAAGCGCTTTAGGAGAAAAGTTTAATTTTTAATATTTTACGATGAGAATCGATCACTACTGTAAAATTTTTTAGACCCACATACAAAGGGGCTCTCATAATAAGCAAGCCCTTCTATGATGGGAAAGTTTCATTCATAGCTTTTTATGACGGAAGCCCTGGAACATAACAAACTCTTTTAAATTTGCAATTAACTTTGCTGAACTTAGAATACGTTAGTTGGTGTTGTTTGGGCCTCCGCCAATCGGAAGGCTTGTAAGAAAAAATATGCTTTCTACATAAACATAATATGTGATTTCTGGTGTGCTACCATGTAAATTAATTGAACGAATGGGTGTAGCGTATGTATCAGTCGACTATAATGTCGTTGCTTGTTTATACAGAACTTGAAAGTTTAAGTTCGAATTTTATAGACTGAAAAATGAACTAATTATTCCACTTTTAGAATTATTCCACTTTCTAAGAAATTATTAAGGTAACTAACTTTAGAATTGTGACTACCATCCCTCTGACCCTGTGTGGAATGATGGTGTTAAGTGAATTTGTAAAACTTGTGTGAAGAAATAAATTTCATAAAATCTCTATAGAGCTTTTTAAGGAATCTGAAATTATTCGTTGAGTTTCTTTACCATTTGCTTAATGTGTGGCTTATATGAGATGTTATAAGACGACATAAATGTATATACATATATACGTATATGAATACGCACATAAATATATATACTTATATATATATATATATATTTATATATATAAATAGGCATAACTTTGAAAAAAGAAATCCGCTTATGATAATTGCAGCCATTGTAACAAAGATAGAAATAAAAGCCAAGAACACATAATCAACGAACAACTTAAACAGAAACAAAGTATTACCACGTTGTAGTCAGGATTGTCAGCATCATCAGATGGCATTAACTGAGAGTACTTGGTAAACTAAATGGTTTGTTGTTTTTCTTAAGTTATCTTGTCTTTTTTTAAAACTTTTACGCGCTATTTATTATTTGACGTGAAAGATAAACAAAAAATTACTTTAAGATGACTTTATTTAGCTATAGCATCTGCAAATCAAATATGCATGTATATATAAATATATATAAAAATATGTACATCATATATGCAGGCTTTTCCATTTGGCGGAGTCGAGAGTAAGGTCTGATTTGGATTTGAATCAAATCTTTATTGCAATATATTGTTGGGACCTTGCCATTATTTGTGGGACACAACGTCATTCAAATGTTTTCTTTTCGACATCTTACTGGACCGGATCCTTTTGAGGTCGTATTGTAATATGTCAAACATTGTATTGGACGTATTGGACGTATACCCTGAATGACAATTCTCTCTTACATACGTTAGTCAAAATCGTGCCATGAAAGCGATAAGCGTACGTAATAACTTATCGTTTCGTTAACGACATTTTCAAAATATTGCTATTATTATTATTAATTTAGCCAGGGCAAAAATTTCAAGATCAAAGTTTTAAAGCGCGAGCATTTAAGGCAATCGGCTTTATTGAAAACTCCATCGCATTTAAGATTTGAACTCACGATCTTTGAGTTGTTAGTCGAGACCCTTTGCCTACTCGGCCACTCAGGCGGATATTTTCAAAAAAAAGAGAAAGAAGGCAGTTCTTATAAAATTCTAAAAATACTTCCCATAACCCCCCATTGTTCCCATTGTTCACCTGCAAAGGCTTAATATATTTTAGATACTTATTATTACTTGTCTAGTGCTTGTGGTTTAAAGACAATCAGGTTTCCAAAATCAAATTTTCTTTGATAATGAATGGTCGCAAGGTAGGCGCATTTTTTTAGAGAGAGAATGTTTCTCAAAAACAATGATGAGAACTGTGTTAATCAATATGTAAATCTTTGTTAGTTTTTCCAATCTTTGGATACGAACACGTGTTCCGTGCCAAAGGGCTGGTCTTTTAATGTTATATTAGTGATAATAACCATTTCTGACGCTGTGCATAAGAATCCAGACCAGATATTTCTGGAAGTGTAACGTGGGTTTTTGTCGCGAGGGCTTAACCCTTCAGTGATCGATGACACAAACCGCTTAACGCTCAGAGAGAGATTCGTCGGTGAGTGCCAGATGGAGACACGTTATGTGAACATATTTCCTCTTCCTCGTCCTCCCCTTGCTCCTCACCCGCTTAATGAGAGCGCGATTTATTTAAACCCTATGCCTATTGGGAAGGTATGGTCTGGTCGTCCCCGTCGGAATAATCAGTTCAGACAGATTTCGGCAATTAATAATCAGAAAGATTAACTCTTCTGAAGAGGACAGAGAGGATAGCGCATTTTAGTTCAATACTGCTCAGGTTTCCTACATGAAGTTTAGAATATGAGACTAAACTAGATGATGGGAAATCGGTTAAAATATTGTCCCCGATGTTTTTGAATTCGGTTCGAATGGTGTCAGTTGTCGTTGGTAACGCTTCCTAGCGCGAGGCTTGGTTCGGTTAGCGAACCACGTAGTAAATTATCCTAAGCTGGTCCTCTGGACGTAAGGCAAATGGTGGATGCGCCCGGTTCGACATGATTAAATCGATTATGCTCTTCACGTTGTTCCAGAGCTTTTGCAGTACATTAGGGTTTGAGAGCATATTTCCATGCCTTACAAACAAGCAACAAACTTAATAAACGCTTTGCGATTAATATGAAAATCTAATAGTAGTTCTTTGGACGAAAATTTAAAATTCAATTGAAGGCAACTCCGACTTCTTAATCTGTTCCCCTTTAGGAATTGAACAATATATTTGGCAATTACAGGGAAAACTGTGGGTATGGTTTTATAGATCTATTTAATATGTTTATATATTTTTTTTAATTAGACTTTATCAAAATGTTGTAATTTCTCAAAACAACTTATGTATGCGTAATAAACAAGGCGAAGTTGATTTCATTAAATGCAGATAAACAACATTTTTTTATTTTGACAAATATGAATATAAAAATGAAATTAAAGTCCAAATTTTGTTACATATGTGTGTGTGCTCTAATATATGCAGTTTTGCAACATATTCTTTATTTAAAAAAAAAAAAAAAAAAAAAAAAGTGGGAAAAAAAACTCTAAAATTCGAATGATAAGCGAAAGGAAAGATCTAAACTAATTGCTGATCTCTAAAGGATTTTATATCCAATTGTATTTGAAAGACCATCAACATACTTTTTTAGCTACAATAAAGCATACATGTGCATACACATGTGAATATAGATGTATGCAAATATAATATAATGTATATGTATATATATACGTTATATGACATGAACATAGCTGAACGCAAATATGAACTATATATATATATATATATATATATATATACATATGTATATACATATATATGTGAGCAAGTTATATGAGAAAGTTAAAATCATGTTATTAAGTAAGCTTTTGGGAAATAAATATTTATTTAAACTATGCTTTTAGAGAAAACATAACAAAATTTTACAATCACTTAAAATTAAAAATTGAAACCTCCAAGGCGCTCAGCGTTAATGCAAAAAAAAAAGAACGAAAATAAAAAGCAATGAATTATTTACTATAAATTATAATGATTTATTGAATTGTTTTGTGGGATTTCGATTGCATTACTGCTGTCGTCATCAAGATTTTTTCTCTTATGCAGTACACCATAGTTTAAAATATATATATTTATATGTATGTATATATACATATGTATATATCTATGTATATATATAGGTATATGTATATATATATATACATACATATATATATATATATATATACATATATATACATATCATCTGGAAGCACTTAAGACAGACATAGCTTCTAATTCAACGATCGATCCAATTTGATTCTTTACATAAATTTAAGACTGTGTATTTGGATCTGTCTGTTTGTTCTCGTTATTTAATGAAACTTAGTGCACTCAGGATTTTTGGTTCCCGAAGGAATCGAAAATGGATTGAATCGATTTATTTTTACGAGCACTCGCCATATGGTTTCTTATTATGTATTTCGAAAGAGTCGCTATATAAAACGTTTTCTAAATTTCTCGAGAAAAATCGTTAAACGAAATAAAGTGATATTAAATCGTATGAGAAAAGCTTTTGGAATTCTCCCGTAAAACCCCTATAACCATATCTATGTAAAGTGAGTCTTTACATTAAACCAAAAAAGTCTCTTTTCGGGTATTTTACAACGAAAGTAAATGAAAAATTGTAAATTTCCTTCGCTTGTGCATTGTGATTTATGAGTAATGAACAAAAAACGGAGAAAGCAAGGACGTCCCATCTATTGTATACTTTGGTTGACTTAAGCCCTTTCCAGCACCAATCAGCGTGCAAGGGTTTAGTTAGACACCAAGCCGAAAGAAAGAGAATAGACGAATGGCCAAACGGAGAGACAGGCATTAGGTGGCTTACGGATTTGACATCTCCCATGAGAATATACATTTTGTGAAGTCTCAGAGCTTTCTTGTGGGTGTTAAGCAGAGCTTAGTATGAAAATGATATATTAATAGGGTAGGCGTGGCAGGGTTTTTCCATTTCTTACGTGTATTGGGCTGTAGTACGCGAGCAAAATATCAATAAATTTTTGTTTTTACAAACAGAGGTACTGATAGTTTACATCGCACTGTAGGCGTGGCCTTTGAATTATTTGGTCCATCTCCAATACCAATGTGGCTTCATTTCTACTGAAGACATAACCAAGACGGGCAGAGGGACAGTTCGGCAGATGGTTTTGCTTAAAGGATTTAGAAATAGGTGCTACGCAACGACCACGATCTTCTTCTCTACTTCGCATCTTTTTCTACATGGGTTTATGAATTTCAAAACGTAAATAAAAAATTATATTTATTAACAAGTTGGGAAAATATTTTTTTTTTTTTGTTTCTGTAAATCAATTATAATAAGCGATTATATTTTTTAAAATTAATTTTTACTCTTATTATACGAAATTAACGAATAATTTTGCTAAATTAGCTTTAATTGATAAAAAATAGTTATTTTATTAATTATTGCAACAAAAAATGACGTGCAATTGCCTTTAGTATGTTTTGTTTATAATTATGATTGTAATAACAAGTTGCATTAATATCAAGTACATCCTAAACCACTAATAAGATGGCTAAAGATTAAATCATATTTATCGCTTTAGCCATAATCGTCCGCTTATTTGACACACATTTCGCTTTGCGAAAACGCAATGTGCTTGGATTCAAGTTGGACAAGCTTGGACAAGTAGGAAAATTGTGTTCGGCTGCGAGTGGAACGATCACAACACACGCTCATATTATAGAGAATCGAAATATGATTTTTTTCCAAAATCCTCGTAGCACTCAACAGGAGGTTTTAAAAATCTAAGATAAGTGTACCTTGGATGTTTGCGTTAATTTTTATAGGCGACATCTACAGTTAAAAATTATACCAATGTACCTAACGATTAAATTCGATAATTCGGACCTTTCTCACAGTTTTCGATTCAATATTATTGATTTATTCAGCGTACACCGATACTAATCGTGGAGCGCATATTCGACCTTGATTACTTTTGTTGTTTAGTTTGAAGAAGCCTACGAATTACATTCAAAAGCTTATGGTGATGCTGGCCAGCACACTCAGCAGCCATGGCGCCCTATAAACGGTGCAAAGTGGCTAGGTTGGCACGCGGGTCCGTAAATTTGAAGAAGTGCGAATATATAAGTTCTTTCGACACGATATTGTCATGTTTCTAGAAATGCGTCAAAACGTTGAAAAATATTTTAATCAGTGTATATAGCACCAATTTATCTCAATGAATGCCTTTTTCAAATGAAAAACTAGCAAAATTAACGCAAACACATAATATATCCTACTCATAATCACTTCGTGATTACATCTAGACGTCTGTCTGCCTGTCTATGTGAATGTGCGTATCACAAGAACTAAGAAAATTTTGGGTAAGTTGATATTGAAAATGAAGCAACAGTTATACATAATACAACATAACGAGACAACATTGCTTTCGGGGAGTTTTTTCTTATTATTGACAAGCTACAAATGATGCAGTGATAAAGCCTGAATAGTTTACGTATATTCGATGAGTCCTATAAGTAATACCAAAAAATCATCACAAAAATCAAAAAATATATATATATATATAATAAAAGTAAAATATTCATGTCCATCGAGTATACAGTAGAGAGTACTAGAATATATAATTTTTTTCATTCATTTCACGTACATTTTTCATTAATTACAAAGAATACAATTCTTTTATTTAGTTTCGGTATGGTCTTTAATTTTTTTATAATTCAGTTTACTATATCTTTATATTAGTATTTCCGATAACACCGTTATACATGAAGAACATACTTGTCGTGTATATTAAAATTTATATGAAATTATGCTTTTTTCTATGTTCCTGCCACTATCGCTAAGCTGCTTGTACATCCATCAGTTTGTCAGAAGAGTTTCAGTAAATTGGGTAATATGATAGACTAACAATTTTTTATACCCTACAGTTAAAGAGCTAAATATGTATTAAGCTTATGCATCTGAATACGATATTCAGTGGGATCTGAGATGGACCCATCTTCGCTTAAGCAGATCGATTCAGAATCATTTTCTTATCAATTATCTGCCTGCCAACGTTTCTGTCTGATGTCTGTCTGCCCGACGTTCCGATGAGTGTCTGCATATGTTAGTGTTGAATCTATAGATCGCGGCGGTGAAGTTTGATATACGGACCTACTTTGGTCTAAGAACGAATTGTAATGAAAATGTATTTTTCCGATCACACCCAATATAATGCTTGGTGTGCAAACGTGTTGTACAAAAAAAATTTTCCTCTCGGCAAACTTCCTGGGCCATAGCACTTTCGCATAATAGATGAAAGTTGAAAATTCCCTATCTACAGAAGCTTCATCTTCAAATGGCAAAAAGTGTTATTTTAAATAACACATCACTGAATAAGTCCATAGGACGAAGCATGGATGCAAATTTTTAGATAGTAACGTCCTTCACACGGAACAGGTCAAAATTTGTTGATATTACAACCATTGCTGTGCTACTTGTGTAGTTGTTTTAATAACGCTACGCACGAGTTTTTATTGCAAAACTTAGTACAAAATAACTCATCCTTCGTTTAAAAACTCCTCCCCATATGCAAGATCTTATGAAATTAAGCAGCTTATTGCAAAAAGGTAAAGGATTGTACTACACACAGTGGTGTTCGATATTACATTACATTGTCGTCATTATCTCGTTCAAGAGCTACTTTTTCCACATATCAATGGTCTTCTTAGTGCCGTTAAATTATTCGTACCTGCGGAGGTCCATTAGGATGTTTCTTCCTTCAAAGAAACTTAAAATTATGAAATACTTTGATAGGCCTTATAAGACAACCATTATAGACATAGTCAATGTTTGTAATGTATGTGAAATGTGCATTAGAGATTTCCTAAGCTACATCCATGTTTTTGATAACTAAACGAAGCGTTATGTGAAAGCCTATACCAGTCCATCTGTCTACTCAAACAACGGTTATAAAGGCTAAATGTTGTTTATGATAAAAGTTTGATTTGAAAATTTTTGAAGTTCTTTTCCCAATACAAGTGAGAACATGAATAGAGTAAATGTTTCAATCACCATTAGTAAAACACTTCCATACATCTACTGGGTTGCCGGCGTTCCATATCTGTTTATCTCTTTC